>NW_008631101.1:0-5326 GCF_000691845.1 Merops nubicus | reverse complement strand
AAAAAAATTGTACAGGAATTTTATCTGGGGTTTCACAATAATCTCACAGGCATCTTACGCACAACAAATTAAACTTTAAACAAACAGTTTAGCTTCCCTGTTACACATGTTGATTAAACACTGGTACTATAGCAACTGTTTGACATTACTTTTTTAATCCACTGTTTGCATTCACGTTTGAAACCACCAGATCACATCAGCTGTGCTGAGCATTGACTCATGGTATTGACAGGCACCTGCACACAGAGGCAGAGGAGGAACTCCAACCCTTCCATCTAATATTTCCTGGACTATATAACAAGTTACAATGCAACTCCCACCTGAGCACAGTGATGTAGCAAATTTAATTTCAAAAAAGTCTCTGTACATGTATTTTGTCATTTAAATGGTGAATAGGCTGGTCCTCAAAAATGCTGAATCAAATTCGAAGTTCAAAAAGGTATTGGAGGAATTGAGGAAATGTTTTGGGCTTGAAGCAAAACCCATTAAGCCATTGGAAAGAATGCAGATGGATGCACTGGGCTTTGGCAGAGGCACCCAGCCAAGGGCAGGCTGAGCTCTCTGCCCAGGCAAATGCCTCTACTACCAGGAGACCCAGCACAGGGCAAGCCACACAGAACGCCTCGGGCACCCCTCAGACCCAAGGTGTGCTGTGACAGGGCCGGCCCCACACGCCTGCACTCCCCTGCAGCTCCTGCCACTTCTCCTGCTTTTGTCAGCCAACCAGTTCACCCCCACCCCCTAAGCAGATAAAATAGAATAAGAGAATCATTTTGTTTGGGAAAGACCTTAGAGCCCCGGGAGTCCAACCTTTCCCCAGCACTGCCAGGTCCCCACTGCCCCGTGTCCCTCACACCACATCTCCACAGCTTGGGAACCCCTCCAGGGGTGGGGACTCCACCACTGCCCTGGGCAGCCTGGCACAGCCCTGGGCAACCCTCAGGGGCAAGAAATTGTTCCTCAGGGCCAACCTCAACCTCCCCTGGGGCAACTTTGAGCCATGTCCTCTTTCCTATTGCTTGTTCCTTTGGAGCAGAGCCCTACCCCCACCTGGCTCCAGGCTCCTGTCAGGAGCTGTGCAGAGCCAGAAGGTCTCCCCCGAGCCTCCTTTGCTCCAGGCTCAGCACCCCCAGCTCCCTCAGCTGCTCCTCCCCACACTTGGGCTCTAGACCCTCCACCAGCTTCATTCCTCTTTGTTGCCCTTCTTTGGGCACACATTCTAGGCAAGTTGAGCTGGGAGTGGGACATGTTGGTCCTATGCCTGGGCTTGTCCCCAATCCCTCAGGGGTATCCCACTGACACCAAGAGATCAGAGCCATGAGATGCCCCAGCAGACGGGCTCTGGGTACCTCCCAAGCCAAGCACAGCCAGAAACCTTATCCTCTGAATGGAATCTGTGCCGCTCACTCCAAACCACACAACCTCTTGTCAGCCCTCAGCCCAGGAGAGGCCCAGGTGGCCCTGCAGCTGCGGCACGGCCCTGGCGGTGCTGGGCATCGGGCGCCCGCAGGCAGCACCCTCCTGTGTCCCCTATTCGCCACCCCAGCACCACGTCCTCTCCATCTTCGCCAACCCACAGAATCACCCCTGGAGCTAAAATCCAGGCTGCTGCTCACAAGTGGTGTGGGTGGAAGGGGCAGGAGGACAGCTCAGAGGGGTGGCAGCATCAGCACAGAGCTGGGCCCCGCGCTGCTCCACAGACTAGCACAGCCCCAAGTGCTGCGGCCTCCCCTCGTGTCGGCTTCTGAGGCACGGCACCAACCACCCAACATGGCGACCACCAGGAACAAGCTCTCCAGCAGAGCCAACCACTGGTCTTGTTTATTCCTCTGCTCCTGCAGAGCTATCAACAAAAGGATAATAGAAGCTCATGTCCGAGAAATTTTCTTCCAGAGATTTAAATATTTAAGAACAACACACAAATGTCACCTCTAAATTCTCCACAACAGATAGAAGTGCAGAACTGATAAAAATGCAATTTCTAACAGCAAAGGAAAAGCATCAGCCCTGAATAGTACTGTGCAGAATGTTTGTTACAATCATATCATAGCAAGTCAAAAGAGTCTAGGTTTTTTGCTATTTCTGGGACTCCCTTTTCCCTGCCTGTTTATCCTACTTACTCTTCTCTCCACAAATTCTCAGTTTTTTATTAACATTGCAGACAATTTTCCTGGCTCAGAAGCCAGACTGACTGATCTGTAGTTTCCAGGACTGGTTTTGAAGTTCTTCTCAAAATTAGTGTTGCATTTGTTCTGCTGGTATCACAGCCAGTGACTACATATCACTGCTAGTTCAGTAATTTCATATATAGGGTTACTTAGGATGCTTGGATGTACACAGCTTGTTCCTGATTTTTTAAAATTAATTTTCTCAAAATCCTCCCTCGTACCAAAATTTGAGCCAAGTTCCTCGAATTCATGCCCAATCAAAACTGATTCAAGAGAAGCAATCTCATCAGATTCTTCACAGTGATGTTCCAGATGTAGGAGTTCTACTGCAGAGTCATGGAGAAACAGCAGCACCCGATTTTAACAATAACTCTTCTATGAGGGTTCACTTTGGTTTTTTAATAAATGTTCTTTGCCTTGTTTAGTGTCAGAGATGAGAACACACTTTACGTTCCGTTAGAGATTACATTTTTTGGATTTCTAAAAGCAAAAGGTCACTGTCAAAAATCTTTCTGCTTCTCACCTGACTAGAATTTTAAAGTGAGGGAGCACATACCATAGGAAAAAGGAAAGTTCCCCAAGTTCTGCACACCTTTAACTCACTAGCGAGTTCTGCTGAAACAGAGCAGACCTCTGGAGCTCAGGTACCATGACCCTGCCAAGGAGCTCTCCACCAGGTGAAGCTGGCCATAATTCTCATCCGTGGAGTCATCTCAACACAACAACTTTCCAGAGCACCAGACGAAGGGTAGGAAACAAAGTCAGGAAGCCTCCTTCCCCAGGGCAGTGTCCACCAAAGACCACGACGTGCTGGGGGTACCTGATGCCCACAGACACCCTGGAGAAACTCCACCTCCTGGATGGGCCCTGGGAGCTGGGAGGCAGAGGTGCCCTGTGGCCAGCCTGGCTGTGGGCTGGTGTCCCCCAGTGTCCCCCGTGCCTGCACGGCCACTCGCGGCGTGCCGGGGACAAACGCTGCCGCCGCACCCAGCTCTTCCTTCTCCCACCCTGACAGCAGCAGTAAATTAACAAAAGCCAGTACAAACGCCCGGATTAACAGGCAGAACGGAGCCACAGAAACCGAAAGACCCACAATTTATTTTGCTTTGAAAAAATGTACTGAGTGGCGAAGCAAACCATCCATCAGTCCGCAGCGCCCGGGAGGATGATGCTGGCGGCAGCAGGTGACAGCGCAGCTCAGATCCAGCTGTGCAGGTGACATCCAGCCATGCAGACGACAGTGCACAAAACACAGCGAGCTGATGACTGGGATTTTAGCAAATGAAGGGACTATCCCGTGTGCTACAGGACTTGCACTGCGTTCCCACAGCCACGGGTATGTATGGGAGCATCGTTCCCCGGGCCTGCAGCATGCTGTCGGCACCGGTGCTCCACCACAGAGCCACTCCTGCTCGTTTCAGAGGCTATCAGGACAAAGCCACAGTAGGTGCCTGACATTACTTTTGTAGAGCAAACCTTTGCTGTTAATAATTTACACCACAATTAAACCAGTGACTGCTCACCAGTGAAATAACCTAAGGAAGCAACAAAGCTTTAGCTGCTGAGTGGCAGAGCAGAGGGAATTCCAGCCCATGCTGGATGCTACAGCTGGAAGTTATTGTCCCCCCAGTCACACAACCAGCCCTGCCCCAGTGGAGACCACCCCCCACCTTCACCAGCTATGGGATCCTGCTGAGGACATGAAAAAGAAAGGCTCATCTGGCTTTGAGACAGCCCAGGTTTAACCACAGGCTGTCAATCACAAACAGCAAGTTCAACATCCCGTGAGGCATGTTCCCGACACCTGCCCAGCATGTTCCATTTGGGGGCAGACACTACTCTTAGGAGACTTTCCAGACACCTGGCACCTGTCTGCCATTTCATCCCTACAGCAACTCATCAGCCACCACAAGGTATACTCCACTTCCAAGAAAAACATTGTCAGGGTCTCCAGAGAGGTAAGCAGATGGTGGCAAAGTGGTTTTCTGCAGGACTGGGATTTGGTGTTAAATCCTGAAGGAAAGGACTTAGTAAATTCTAGTTGTGAATGGCCTAGGCACATGTGGGCCTAGGAATCTGAGGATGGTACAGTTCCATCAGAGAGAATGGCATTTTGTCATCTACTCACCAGTACAGGCACTTAGAAGGTAACTGCTGCTGTTATTCCACTACGCAGCAAAAAAATCTTATATTTTGTTTGGTGCCTCCAAGCTTAAGCCAAGTGACCTTGGCCAGTGCCTATGCCATGCTTGGGAAAGAGGGCCATCAATTCAGAAGATGAAAAGCCAATAAAACAACTCCTAGTCGCTACAAAAGGAGGCTTGTGCTTTGTCTTTGGGCTGTAACACACATACATTGACCCTTCCAACCACCGGCCTGAGGCCATGGCTCTCCTCCAGCAGGAAGCTGCTGCGTGACCCTCAGCTGCACCACCTTTGGACTTCACCTCCAGGAACAGCTCTGGCTCCTACATTTATTAAAGTCAACAACTACTATGGTGTGCTTGGGAGAAACCATGCTGGAACACAACTACTGAACCAAAACTCACCAAAGTCAACAGATGACTTGAAATTTTGATGGGGCCCTGGAGTCTAACAGTAATTTATTTGTTTATTCCATGCCCACAAAACCCTTAAGCACACACACAGTTTTACTTGGGTGATGACCAGGGAAGGGAGAAGCCTTGGTCTCTCCAAATCACATTGTGTCCCTGCTTGATATCTTTAGGACCCCTTCAGCCCTGGCCATCTAACACGGCTTGGAAACCCCTCCAGGGATGGGGACTCCACCACTGGGCAGAGCCTGACCCCCACCTGGCTCCAGGCTCCTGTCAGGAGCTGTGCAGAGCCAGAAGGTCTCCCCTGAGCCTCCTTTGCTCCAGGCTCAGCACCCCCAGCTCCCTCAGCTGCTCCTCCCCACACTTGGGCTCTAGACCCCTCCCCAGCAGCTCCGTTGCCCTTTTCTGGCCACGCTCCAGCCCCTCAAGGTCCTTCTTGGGGGGAGGGGCCCAAACAGAACGCGGGATCCGAGGTGCGGCTGCCCCGGGCCGGTTCTGTGCCACCCCCCTGCAGAACTCAGGCGGCAAGCTCTCGCCGAGCGCAGCAGGGCGCCCGCCCAGCTCCCGTTACTGCACCCGCGCTCACGGGGGTGACCCCGTC
>NW_008631100.1:0-13848 GCF_000691845.1 Merops nubicus | reverse complement strand
CTCCTCCTCCTCCTCCTCCTCCCTGCGGGCTCCAGCTTCACCTCGGCTCAGGGCAGGGGTGCACAGCAACTAGAGTCAGCCCCATGCAAATCAGGGTTGGATGGTAACCAAATAGATATAACCCGGGGGAAGCTGGTGGGAAGAGCAGAGTCAGGGAAAGGGAAGGACGAGAGCAAATAGCTTGGAATACACAGGCCCTGGTATACTGGAATGTCAGGGGAGGGCTTTGTACAGTAAATAAATAAATACAGGTGCTTCAGCTGTTCCCCCAGGGTAAAGGGAGTGTGTTCAAAGAGTAATACTCGCTTTATACCATTCTGTGAGCACAGGTTCAATATATACATTAGGAAGTATTTATAGGTTGTATATGTGAATGATCAAGGAATTCAGACAACCACCTGAATAATGAGCAGCATATACCAGATCTCACCAGTCTGATCCCAGTCCCAAGTTCCCTCCTTCCTTCTTTGTGTTACAACTTCACATACAATTAAAATGGCTACTTAGCTACATTACGTTATTATGAGCAACATCACTTGTCAAGTATTTCAAGAATGAAAAGTGATGCTAATTGTTAGGCATTACTACCCAGGTAAAAATGACACCCTGGTGTTAAGAACGCACAACGATATACCATTAACTTGTTTAATGTGATAGCTTTCAAAGACCAATCTGTTTTTCTTCTACATTTCCACTACAAGTCCTTTGTTATTACTTTCTTCATTAAAATTCTTCCTGCAATACAGATGATTCAGTGATTTTGCAAACCAGCTTCAGCCCTAGAATGTTGTAATTTGACTGTTTCAAGGCTTTTCAACGCAGACCCTTGCATACATGTCATATATCGCACTGCAGATTTCATCCAATAGCAGAAAATGTACTCTGAATGCAATATCATCTTATCAGTATTCCAGCACCATAGGCTTTCTTGCTGCAAGCAGGGCACTGTTCATTACAATGAAACTGAAAATGGAATAACTGAAGGATTGATTTATATGACCTTCACTCAGGAATGTTCTAATTCTGACATAATCTTTCTGACTGAAATCCTAAACGCTGCATAATTTTGATTTATTACCCTTAAAAGAAGGAGCTTAGATCTATAGATCAACAGAATACCTAGCATGAAAAAGAGTGGTGCAACAGCTCAGGAAGACTGCAAGAAAATGCAGATTGATCATGTGACTTTACTCCAAACATTGTCTCAGCAGCAAATCCAAGAATGGGGCTGAAAGCGAGTGGAAAAACATAATGTGGATGTTTTCACAAATCTACTCCGGCACTCGGAAATCTCTCCCGATCACATACGTTTTAATAGCTAAGATAACAGCATGTTAATAAGTTAAGGCGTGCACCAATCTGCTTACAAAAAGTTGCAGGAAATGTTTATTAAAACAGTGAATTTATGTCAAAGCAGGGTTAGTGCCTGATTCTCAATACTCTGCACAAAAGGCTGCTTTACCAGGCAGCTCCCTTTCCTCCCGCACCGGCAGTATAATCTATTCTGTGCTGTTCTGCCCCAACATCTGCTTGTCCTGGGGGCCAGGAGGAGGCGGATCTGTGGTGTGAGGGCACGTCGGACCTGTCTCACTGCTGGCAGGTGAAAGCTAGAGCAGCCCTATGGTTTGCTGCTTAAAATTAATAACTGATATATGCAAAGTAGCTGGATCTAAATCAAGTAGAACCTTATTGAATGAAGGCTAAATCAGGCTGATTGTCACTTCTTGAATTTTTTGGTGAGGTAAAGAGAGCAATTAGAAAAAAGGACAGATACAAACTATTAATGATAAAACAGTTGATAAATGTACATTAAAAGCCCAATGAACACAGTTTTAATACCTGCCAGAATTGAAATCAACAGGTAATTTAATTTTAAGCAGACTAAGAAACAGAAATGTGCCCCCACCCACACCATTTTTCTGTTCTTCGAGCTGGGCAAAATGAATACTTGCCTCCTTCCCTCCCACACACTCAGCTCACAGATCCCACTTAGCCACTTCCCAGTCCTATTTTGGACAAATCTTTATCTTATCACCCTTCTCTTGCAAATCCTTCTTCTCTAGAGCATTTAACATCCTCCTCTTTCATAAAATCCACCTTTTACTGGTGGTACCTAATCAATCTTACTTCATCCTAGCCGGAAACCAGAAGGTTTTATTGTAGAAAGAAAATCTTTTTATTCAGTGTGTTTTGTGGCAGGCATGAATAGTTGTTTAATTCTGGCAGATGGTAGTTTCCTCCATGCAGGAACATTTGTCTGCTTCACTGTATTGCACAATGCTAGTCCAAGCATATTATTCTCACCTATGAATGAGCCTGTTCCTTATTACTCCCAAAGATCAAACATTACACAATTTCTCCAGTATTTTTCACTTGCAGACAGTCTGAGCTCCAGCTACTGCAGCCACTGTAAAAGCACTACAGCCTCAGAGAGATTATTCCTTCCTTCCTGAATACGTTAGAGTAGATATACCAGGAACTAAATTTGTGCTTAGGGATAGCAGGAAGTGCCCGATTCTTTTTATGGTTTTTGTAGAAAGGAAAAAAAAAAGAAAAGTAGAGCAGCTTGGGTAGAATCACATTTCAGACATTTATTCCCTCAAGAGTAATAAATATATTTTTCAAGAGCAAAAAAAGCTTTCAAGAGTAATAAAATAAATTTTTTTGTATCAAAAATGTTTTCTGCTAGAACAACAAAGCCTGTAAGCAGTGGACAAAAGACACAAAAAAACAGTGCATGGTATTTTTATAATCGATTAGCACCACAATCATATATTGTGCAGATCAACATATAAAAATACAATATAGACAGTATTTGATTCTTTGGCACGTAATGTAAAGCCCAGTTCTGCAAACCAATCCTGGCGTGCTTGATTTTGAGCCTGAGCTGTTTATTGAATTCTAAATGAATGTATTTATCGGTAGGAAAATCAAAACAGCAGAGGAAGCAATATAGCCTTAGATTTCCCAATGGTGAATTCATTAGTGGAGTCAATTCTGGACTCAGCCTGGTATCTTCTCCACCAGGCAGCACTTGCTTTCCAGTGTAATGACAGATGACTGTGAAAGCTTAACAGTGTTTTGCTACACTGGCAAAGCAGACAGAGATGGGAGTGAAGAGCAGCATGGTATCTTCTTTGACCAATGGCAAACCATTGAGTATGAGAGATTAAGGACTAGACTTTATTGGGATGATTATCATTACCCTCAACAACTATAAAAAGCTCTAAGTCAAATGGTTCTGACTCACTTGTTGAAGGGTGCTACCATCTGTGGAGGAGATTCTGGGTATGTGCTGTCACCAGTGGCTAATCCTGCTGGAACAGGTGTGCAGCAGTTTGCCAGTCCCACATCACAGCAGGGCTGGCAGCCAGGGCATCCAGTTCATAAAAGAGATGCCTCGTCAGAAAAGAGGTGGAACAAAACAAGAGAAGGCACTGCCTGTCTTGGCATCTCTCCTAAGTGGCCTGCACTCATAAAGTTTTGGTGCCTAGCAGAATTTGGAAACCTTTCTCTGCTCAGTGCACATCAGTGGTAATACCCTTCCCCAGTATCAATTTCTCCTGGGCCACAGCAGCAACTCTTGGGTGAAGTACTTTTTGCAGCCAGTAATGTTTGTAATTGTAAATTCAATGGATTCTGTACAAACCAGTGACTTAATATTTAAAAATACCACCAGAATGTGTAAGTAGCAGATCAGACTAACCTAAGGTCAAAGAACATTTATTGACCCCTTTCAGGGTATAAGGCAGAAATGTTGCAAAACTGACTTTCAGATGGATGAACAAGGAATACAGGCTCAAAATCTCAACTCTGGCAGATGCTGAACTCAGTGTCATTTGATCTGCAGTACCACTCGGGTGTCTGGAGTAGGTCAGCTGAAGCAGAAGGAAACCTTTCTCAAAACTTATCACTCTTATTCAACTAGTCTACACCATAGCTTCTGGATAAGAGAAAAACAAAACAAAACAATTTTCTTACATTTTAAGTAATATAAATAAAATAAAAACTACATGTTATAGAGTTAGAGAAGAAACCTCTTGTCAGGCTTGCACTGGGCAGACAGCAAGACTTCTTGAAGGGATTTTTTTAAAATCTGAAATACAACATACCCTTCAAAATAATGTTTCTCCCAATAAAAGCAATTCCATTGATGGAGAGTCTATCGTAGTTACAATTTATTGTAAACTTATTGTATTAATTATTAACCTGACCTGTAAAAATTTTAATACTAGTGATTATTAAACATGAACAATGCAAAAAGCAAGATAAAGAAAAAAAATGAGGGAAATGAAGCTGATTAAATGTCTGCTTCCCATTGATTGCCAATAGCTCCTGGTGTTAAATTAAGAGGTTATTTTATTGTCCTCTGCAGCCAAGCTCAGCCATACTCCATTCAATAACCAATAATTTGGGTCTTTGAGTTAATAATAATTACAATAAAAGTATTCCTCACTTTCTGGCATGCTGTGTTTATTTTAGGATTTTAACACAACAATCCAAATACAACACGTAAGACTCCCTCAGGGCTTTCTGTCTCACATCCCAGACCTTCTGTTTCTTTATAAACTTTAACAGCCACAGTTATAAGAGATATAAATAGTCCGAAGCACAAGAGAACTCTCTCTTCCCTGACATTATCTTTATTTACAAGCTGTACAAACCTAAGTGGGTCAAACAGCCCCTTGCTGGCAGGTTAATAAGGCCCACCTGCCAAATAAACCCACCAGTGAACTCCATGGGGCCTACATAAATCCAGAAATGCTCGGACAAGAGTTTTTTTCCCTAGGAATCATACTGAGATGGGATGCTTGTAGTTCAAAAGGGGCTCATCTTTCAAACTCCAGAGCACTTGTCTACCTGGCACATACTCACGAGCATGCAAAAAGCTTGCAAAAACCATGGTTCTGATCTTCAGAAGACATCATTATTTAACATTTATATTTCAGTATCGCTTACAGGACACCGACATGCCAAGGGCTCCTGTCCTGGTGCTGTACAAACATGTAAGGCTTTTAAGAATCTACCCTTGTGAGCTTTCAAAAGACAGGTATAAGTAGAGTCATAAATCAAATCTTTAAAATTAGTTAAGACTTAGCATACAATTAATTTGCCTACAATGCCATGAAAAGGAAATGGAAGAATAGGATAAATGGTTATTTAAGCCAACCTAGAAATTAATTCTCAGAAGCCACAGTAAATTTTTAAATTAATATTGACCGCTATCAAAGTGGAATTCTGTTGTGAGACCTGAGCTGTTCAAACCCTACTCCTGAGTACATCTTTCCCACTGAATCCATGATGACTTTATGTTCTTTCCTGAATCATCTATGCCCAGCAAACTGCCCCAGTGTGGGCATATCCACAGACCTCTCAAGAGGCCTAGTCACTGTGTTTATATTGCCTTGTGAAAAGCATTTCCAAAGCAGCCTTCAGACTCCTCTTTGCTGTTTGTACAGTCAGCAAACTGGTAAATTCTGAGATCATGCTTCCTAACTTACTATACTTCTAGGATGGCATCAGGTCCATGAAGGTAGACAGCCATGCACCAATGGGTTGCAGCTGGGCAGAAGCTCCCTGGCCCAAAACTCTGAAGCAGGAACTTGTGAGCCACTCATGGGGTTAGTTTACCCTTGCACACCAGACTGAGAAACTGCAGCAGTGCCCAAGCTGGTTCATCAACAGATCATATGTCCCAGCCTCAGAGGTGGCAGCGGTAAAATCAGGAAGGGAATGTGTGGCTGGAGAGGCAGTGTGTGTGCAGGGGGTAGGGATCACAGCTCCAGCTTTAACTAGCCAGTGACAGTCTGGTGAAGTTCTTTAATGTATTGCGAGGGACGTGTCCATACCAGGCCTACAGGCTGGCTGCTGCCTGCCTGTAAAAGTCCTTGGGGACAGTTACAGGCAAACCAGGGAGCAGGCAAAAAGGTTTGCAGCTATTCCTTCCTGCAGGTCAGGAGCAGTCTTGACCAGACTCCCCACGGGGGATTACAGCTGTAGGGAAACATACAGGACTGGGGCTGCAAAGAGACAACTCCCATACGTAACGCTTGGTACGTACATTGGCCAGAGTGACTCCTAATATACCTCAAATTAGTCTGACAAGCATACATGAAATAAGGAACACACGTAGAATGTGGATTTAAGATGGAAAGCTGCAGCAAAGCAGTTGGTGGAACTTCTGAAGGCCTCTGTGTCAGATCACCAGAGGGAATACTGGGTTTTGGGATTCTGATATTTCAGAGGAGCTGCATGCTGGCAGTGGTCTACTTTTAGTGAGAGGCAAAAAGTACCTCTTCTAGGCCCTACAAAAGAGTTCTGGGGTGAGACAGAAGCTCGGGTTTTGAATCGCAGATTAGAGTCCCAAATTCTGAGTGCCACTTAAATGCCTATTTCTTAAATGCCTATTGTGCAAACAGTTTATCTCTGTCTTGAAGAACCAGCTCAAAACCAAAGATGCACATAACCTCAGGCCTTCAGCAAATATCCCTTGCCCAGTTGCTGCAGCAATAGCAAAGGGAGGAGCAAACACCACTTGGTGATTTGTGTCCATGGGAATGATGCTGTTATTAAGGCAATGGTACTACAGCCATGCCCAGCTTCAACGTGAGACAACACAGCCCGGGTGAATCTTCATGAAGGGTCAACCTTCATCTTCATGAATCTTCATCTCCTGCACACTGGCCAAGCCCAACACCTCTGCTAAGTACGTTCTTCATTTGAATCACTGTCTAGTTCAGCTGCTGTAAATGTGGTGCAGACAGCCCAGTGGTTTTTCTGCCATCCCTAAGTGGGATGCTGGAGCCAGAAGCGCCGCAGTGGGCTCGCTGGTGCGTACAGGGCTGAGCTGCTGACAGCGCGCCGCAGTCTGACTCCTGCAGGCAGCTCGGCGGCCGCCACTCGCTCCCTGCTAGGGCTTGTTCACCAGGCAAGGGCGTCTCACAAAACGCCTGCGCGGATTTGCAGAGGGTAAGCTCTGGCTCATTAACAATAACTGAAGCGAGTAAATATAGCTTAGAGGAGCGAGCATGTCAGGCTCAAGAAGAGTGTAAGAACATGGTAAAATGTGCAAGAAACACATCCTATTCCTTTCAGTTTTCACGTCAAAACCGGCACAGGTGATAATTTAGCAGTTAGGCCTGCATTTGCAAACCTGCTCATCCTCTGCCTCAAATCCAGTTGTTTCAGCCCTCATTTGTCAAGTGCAGTGGCACGTACTCAACATCAATATAAAACAAGTGCTAGGCATCTTATGTAAAGTCTCCAAACAGTTCTCAAATTTAGTGGATATTTCTGAAAACATCTGTCAGTGAGCATTTTTCTCAAGGCATATATACTGAGTAAATGGGACATGATCACAGCTACAGTTTCTCAGTACAGGAAATTGCCAGCCACCAACATAATTAGGAACAGTTCATATGATCAAATTAATCATTCAAAAAAGAGCAATTACTGTTAACAGAATAATGGCATGCCTTAAAAAAGAATGAAATTAACCTTTAGGACTGACATAGTTACCCTCACCATTCCGTACTGAAGCAACAAAGATTAATATATGTGCAAAATAAACCACTGCATTAGTGTCTGCTGAAAACAGAAGTAGCATTATCTATCTGGCCTATTCAACCCTTAACAAACTTTACTCTTTGGCACTGGAGCAGAGTGGAAATATCAATAGTCACTTCTCTGCCAAAATGAAACAAAAAAAAAACTTCAAGAGTTCCATTGCTATATAACTTACCACATTGTGTTTATTGCTGGAAAATAATTACATGAAGATTAAGCTTAAGTCAGTAATTTAAAATGCAGTAGAATTACCGTTCAAGCCTACATTATGTGTCCTCAAAAGCTAAGTTAAGCTTTAGCCTTTACAAGCTAAGATCCAATGCATATCAAACAATGCAAAAAAACTTGTAGTTTTGCTCTGTAGTGCTAAACATTAATTCTGATTATGAATGTATTTCAGTATTTATACTTATGAGATTAAATTTATGTTTATAAAGATAGTAACATACTATGCTATCACTAGATAGAGTTAATTCGTTTTGAATCCTCAAGCTGTGTGTTTCTCTATAGATTAGATTTATTTTATTCTGAACGTCAGCAATGTTTAAATTAGGCCATATTGATGTTGAAGATAATTAGAGACATATAACTTCTATACATAAATTTATTAGTGCACTGAAGTTACTTATACCAGGCTGGAGCATGTTAGCTGCTTAGAACTGGTATACAGCTGGTTTTTATCATCCCAACACTGGAAAACAGCAGGGACATGCTCCTCAGTTTTCCTTTCTCCTGGCCTCTGCCTTCCCCTGAAGATGTATTGCACTCCCTCATGTCTCCAACTTTCCTCCTCCTTTTGCTCCCTCAATGGCACTTTCCTTCCTTCTGCTCTGCACAAATGATGAAAACAGAAATAGGTATTTGCAAGGAAAGTGACATTTACTCCATTCTTTTCCTAATGAAAATGTATCTGGTAAACAGACTAGTGCATAACTCACAGTATGAAAAAGATTCACATTTAACTGTATATTTTCATCAAGGTTATAATTTCTCACTCTGAACACTATTTAAGCTATAAGCTATAGCTGCTTTTAAGATGCCTCTCATTTAGACACAGACTAATTGTTTTAAATTCTCTAAACACATTTTCTTTTTCCCAAAGAATCAACTTTCAATTAAAAAATACTAACTACCCTGTTTTTATGAGATTACATAAAACATCTGAAAAATCTGAAAAGCCTGTACCTTCTCATTTTCAAGTTAATTTCAAAGTAAAAACAATGCTAATACATTGACTTAAAAAAAATAACCTCTTTCCATTAACTTAATTCAAATTAACTACACATAGGTTCTCAAGAATGCATTTAGTACTGTAATTTTAGGATGACTATACTACATTTAATATAAAACATTTTGAAACGCTGATTTAAGTTTTCTACTTCATTCTTTCTGAATTCTACATCAGCAGCTTGCTGTCTCCATATTAAACAGCATGCAATACATTGCATGGCCAAAGACAAATTCATACATGCCAATAAAAACTTTCCTTAACAGTCGTGATGACACACAAACTGATATGCTGAAGGATCAGTGGCTCTGTCTAGCTATACCTAATGTAGCTAAGGATAGGTTCAGACAGGGTTCAGGCAGGTTGGAGATGACAATTACTCACTGTTAATCCGAAGGAGAAACATGCACTGCTGGCCAAAGTCTGTGCTCAGGTGATGGGCTGCCAGCTGACAGTGTCAATGAGAGGATCATGGTGATCTGAAGGACAAGGCTGGGAAGATATCTCTGCAACAGTGCTACAACAAAGCAGGACAATGGGCAGCATTAATTTTTCCAGCATAATAATGTCTTTAAGTGGAGAATGATCTGAGGGCTGGAGCAGCTCTCCTATGAGGACAGACTGAGAGAGTTGGGGCTGTTCAGTCTGGAGAAGAGAAGGCTCCGAGGTCACCTTATTGTGGCTTTCCAGTATCTTAGGGGGGCCTACAAGAAAGCTGGGGAGGGACTTTTTAGGATATCGAGTAACAACAGGACTAGGGGGAATGGGGCAAAGCTGGAAGTGGGCAGATTCAGGCTGGACGTGAGGAAGAAGTTCTTCACCACGAGAGTGGTGAGACCCTGGAATGGGTTGCCCAGGGAGGTGGTGGAGGCCCCATCCCTGGGGGTCTTTAAGGCCAGGCTGGATGAGGCTCTGGGCAGCCTGATCTAGTGGGAGGTGTCCCTGCTCATGGCAGAGGGGTTGGAACTGGGTGATCCTTGTGGTCCCTTCCAACCCTGACAGATTCTGATCTGTTTTAGCAGAGGACTTTAGAGCCCTAATGGCTCAATGGTTGGACTTGATGATCTTAAAGGTCCCTTCCAACCTAAAGGATTCTATGATTCTAACTACGTTGTCAGTGTTTAGCTCTAATACTAATAGATGGCAAAGTCTGTGAAACAAGAAAAAACTATGTTTCTAGATGCTCTGTGGCCTAGTATGGTCTTTATCTCATTAAACACCTGTAGTACGGTAAACACTGTGGACGTGTTGTGCTGCTGTACAAACTTGGGAATATCTGATTAACTCATCGACTGCACTCGCATAACTTCAGCTTAACTCTACTTGTAGTTATGTTTACATTGCCACTGAGATGATCTGCATTCAGGAAAATATTTACTAAACAGATATAAAATCCTGAGACAAAAATAAAAAGGGATACCAGGAAGGAATTCAGAAACCAATCCATCCTTCCGATCTGCACAGGAGAGAAATGTAAACACGAAGCTTCTGCCACAAAGATCTACAACGTGATTAAACGTGCTGGCTGGCTAACTGCACCCTCCTTAGGATTGGCCTTGGCCAGGAGAAAGGCAAAGCTTTAGCACAGGCACTGCTAATCTTCATGATTTCTAATAGCAAGAAGTACCCCCAAAATGTGCCCCATGCCCTTGTTAACAAAGCTGACCAAACTCTCAGAGGACAGAGTTCTGCACTGTTGCATGGAGCAGTGCCACACACATAGAACGTGTCTCTGAGCTCTGCATAATGCAGTGAAACTACAGTAACTGCAGTGAAACTACAGCAACTGCAGTGCAGGCCTGGGCTCTCCTGGCACTGCCTGTCCCTGTGGGGGCAACAACAGCAGCTCAATCTTCCTTCAGCTTCAGAATTTCAGCCTTTCCTAACACATGCCTAACATCAGGGGCACTGACTGCCATTACTGCTGAATAAATTATTTCAAAAAAGTGTTTAAATTGTGAATTGTCTTCCAGCCTAGTAAGTAATTGATAATCTCTAAAACATTTAAATATTTCTAGAACAGTATTCAGCCTCTGCATTTAAATCCCTTTATTGAGTTGAACAGAGGGATACCGATCTTGATGCTTTTTAACACAATATATCCATAAAATTTGAAAGTAAGGAGCAATAAAATTTGAGATGCCAAATGAAACAGGAGTCATTATAAATGAATACGATTATCTGCTCTAGCTGTACGTCTCTTTGGTTCAAAGATCTGTTTGGCTATCCAAGAAGCATCAAACTGTGAAAAAATACTGGCGAATTCAAAGTCACAAGAAAACATAATGAAAGAGGATAAAACCATCAAGAGTTTCAGCCTGAAAATTTGCAACTACAAGAAACAGATTAGAAGACATTGACTTCAATTCTTTCAAAGCCATCGCTCAAGTATAATGCAGCTTGCCTGTTACTTGTCAGCACAAACCGATTCTGCACCAAATGTGCATTTACAGAAGTGGAAGTTAAAGCTTTTTTGAACTCAGTTTTCAGAAGTGTCATGTAACTCTAGCCACTTCCAAAGAATTGGCATCTTTGTGTACTGCAGTGGAAAAAATGAAAGATTTTTATTATCACAACATGATCTCAAGAAAATAGACAACAGTTTTTGAAATTAAAAACCCTGCAGTTTCTGTTTAAAAGGGTCATAACATTGGGAGAAGTTTACACTGTCCACAGACACTGGTGCAAAGGTGTTAACTCCCAGCATAAGCGTTCCTGGAAATTGGCTTGGTGGGTCTATCAGGAGGTAATTACATGGCTGCAAATCTTAGTAGCATAGACAAGGCCAGTGATCTATAGGAGCTGAACGGACTAAGGAAGATTTGTCACCTTGACCATGGTAACAAAACCCTTCCACTTAAATCTCAGACTACCATCACAGAAGACAAACGTCTGTTTCCTTTTTATAAGTTTAGATGAGTTTATAGCATCAAGCCTGAACACAGAATTTAGGAGAAAATATAACACATTTATAGTGTGCCAACTATCGGTAACTAACCTGGTTTCTTACAGTTTTTTGAGGGGAAAGGAAACAGCAAGCACCCCTACAAACACGTCACGCTTTGTACTTTTAATACATTAGCACTATTGTTCAGCTATGGAAGGAAAAAGCACACCTGTATGTGCCCTCAAGTGCAAATATGTGAATCCTGTTGTTTTACTACATATGTTTATTTGTATTGATAGTAGTGATATAAGGTAGCTAACATTAAATAGAAAGAACTTATAAAGCTAACTATTTGTGTATTGATGAAGAATAACTAACATAAAATAGAGAAGATTTATAAAATTAACCACTTGTGTAAAGTAGCAAAGAATTGAGAAACTCATTGCCTTGCTGATCACTGCAAAAGTGCTTAAAGAGAAGCAGATGCTTCTTTGATCTGCCATCCGAGACAGCTAACAACTCCTTATCTGAGAAAATGGTTATAAAAGTCAGAATTCCCAAGCATTCTGCATCTCTTGGCAGAACAAGGGAGAAAGGAGCTATTGAGATCTAACAAATAATAACACACACCGAGGAAACACAAAGTAACATCCCTCACCAAATTATCAGAAGAAAACACAACTACTAAGGGAGAGCAGATGTTCACCAAGGACAAGAACCGATCAAAACCTGCTCAAAACTATAAGTGTGCCAAATAAACACATTCTAGGTGAAAGGTGAAAATACATCATGAGGAAGACATACGGCCTTCCTCGCAGAAGACCACCGCCCACGTCTCAGAGACCCCGGCCCACAATTACCAGGAGGATCTGGGCAAGCCCAGGGAGCTGATAAGCTCATTATAATACGAAGCGAGGCTAATTATAATACAAAGCGGGGTTAGGTAATGAATACGTATAGGCACCAATTAAATCTGTAGTGTTTTACTGTATAGATATGGAATGATTTGCCAATTCGGGGATGCATGTTTGTGGTGGAGCCATCCCCCGTGCATCTGCACGCAGTAATCAGACCTACTGTATAACTTTTGGGTTATAGAGCCCGTTTCCACGTGTCAGTAGTGCCTCTATTTGTAATGAGGAAACATCCTTTTTCCTGTAGTACATAGAGATGAACTTCAGAAAGGAAGCTGGAAGATAAAATTGCCTCAATTCAAATTCGTTTTTTTTTAAATGTGATAGCACGTTATCTTTTAATGCTGTAAATGCTGACATTAGGTAGCTGAATCTTGTTTGCCTAACACCTTAAAGATAGTGGTTTTTTTGGTTTGTGGCTTTTTTTTTTTTTTTTTTACAGGAAGGCTGTAAAACAAGTAAAGGTACCTTTATCACTACAGAATTCTTTCAGCCACCTTGAGATTAAAGTTTTAATCAGCTGATGAATACTTCATTACTAAGTAATTAACACCAAGTTTGCACTGCTTAACTGTGAACTGCCATGCTAAGAGAGGCACACCCACCATTAAACATGTAAAAAAATAAAAATTAAGGAGTATGTAGACAAATAGAATCTGTGCCTTTCTGTAACAGATGGCTTAATTTCATCATTAGCCAGAAAGCATGATGCTAGTGTGCTCCCCTCCTCCATTATCAACTGTTTACCTTTCACAGGAGTGTGTTAGGCCCTTAACTACCAGGTTAATACAGTATCCATAGCAGCCAGGAACTATATGCTCAGCCTTGTGCAGAAAACAGGTTCTCAGGGCTCCACCAGTCCTTTATCAAACCACTGAAAGCTTGAAAGTTGGCCGTTACCTGCTTTACATTATCCAGTGTGATGGCTCATCAGGGTATTTATTCTTATAGTAACATGACAGATAAATTTAAGGATTTGGCAAAAAAAAAAGCAAACAAGCAACACTGCTTTCAATTAGCAAATTACAAGCACATGTACTTATAGCAAAGTTAGCTTGAAAAGGAAAAAAAAAAAAAAAAACACACCAACGAAATCCAGGCCATACTTGAAGAGGAGACAGCCCTGGTAATTCGCAGGCAGGCTCACTTGGGTTCTTACAGCTATTACAGCCTCTAAATTGTGCACAGTTGTACGGAAAGTCGGAACATTTGGCTTAAATCAGGATTTTGAGGGAGCGCACGTGTGGGGCTGC
>NW_008631099.1:0-1200 GCF_000691845.1 Merops nubicus | reverse complement strand
GTGCCCCTGGACCTGCTGCAGAGACAGCACAGCAGCTCAGAGCTCCATCCTCCCGAGGAGGAGAGCTTCCATCCTCCCTGGCACACGGCTGACCTGCTCCTGTCCCCAGGCAGGTGCCCCTCCCTGGGTGGAGATGAAGCTCCAGCACCCAGACAGGGCTGCAGCAGCTCCTCACCCACAGCAACAGGGCGATTCCCACCACCCCTACCACATACCTGAGGACAACCCTGCTCAAGGCAAAGTGGACAAGCAGAATCCAGGGACAAAAAAAAGTCCCACACAACTAAGAACCTGCACTGGCAAACCCTCCTGGACATGAAGAAGCCTGCAGAGGCCTTCTGCATGTCCCACACATAGCTGAGACACCCAGTGCTGGCAGGAGCAACTCCCTCCAGAACACAACCTCTCACAGCCACTGAGCTTCATAACTCTTAAAGTCCCTCCACCTTCTTCCTGGCATAAAAAGGGGGGTTTTGGGGGGGAAGCCGTGTGAGCCACACCTCACTGCTGTAGGCAAAACAGGGCAGATTTCCACGGATTACGAGCAGCCTCCGGCCAGGGAAAGATACCCACCCCCCCCCACTGCTCATCCTGGCCAAGGTCTCCTGAAGGAGCCCCACACCACGTGTCCAGGCTTCGTGCTCTGCCCGCCACTCACGGCAGCCTGCAGCTCTCCCGAGGGGTCGCAGCGGTCGGCGTGGCCGTGGCAGAAGCAGCTGCCCAGCACCCGCATCTCCGTCAGGGCGTAGAAGGTGCTGGGTGAGTGGTAGCCCTGGCGTGGGATGTGGGGCAGCCCCGTGAAGTTGATGCGCAGGTTGGTGAACGGCCCCAGGCCTGTTGGGGAGGAGGAGGAGGGTGTGAGGGGCAGCAGGCAATGGCTCCATGCAATTCACGTGGAGGGCAAGAAACAGAGACATCAGCACAGAGAGCAGCAGCTGAGTCATCAGCAAAGGCCAAGCTGCTCCTCCACACCTTGGGGGCACCAGGACAGGCATCAAACATGCAGCTCAAGGACCTGCTGCCTTGGGGGGTTGCCCAGCCCAGTGGTCTCCATCACTTGTGGGAAGAACCAGAGGGTGCTTCACCCCCTTTTCCCTCTCAGACATGAAAGGGGACGATCACTTACTGTTGATGGTCTGGCTGTAAGAGGTTCCAATGGTCGATGCCAGGTCTTGGACACTGAATGTCACCTTAGAAGTG
>NW_008631098.1:259-1576 GCF_000691845.1 Merops nubicus | reverse complement strand
TGCCCCCAACTTCCGTGGGGGGGGGCACGCCCTGGCTATTATGCTGGACCAGAAGTCAAAAATGAAAAAAAAAGAAACAGTCTCGTCTGTTACACAGGCAAATTCACATTGTGCGGCTTAGACAGGAACTGGATGCCCTGTTGGGAGGTGAAACATCTGACAATTACTTAATCAGTAGCCAATCATGCTTCAGTCATGCATGGTAGTATGATAGCAAGCTAAACTGAGAAAGGTGATCTTCCAGTTATTGAAGATTTTTTTTCTTTCTTTTCCTCTAAACTGGAATTTATCACCTTTGTAACTATATGTAGGTTGTGTAAATAAGTTCTGGTTTATTGTTAGTTTATCCTGAACTTCTGTGAGGAGTGGACCAAAGAGTAACTAGACACAACATGTTAAAGCACTCCATTCCAATATATTACTCAACAACCTGATACAATTTTCAAAAGAAATCTAAATAATATTAAGACGAAAGAAATGTGTTCTGGTCCCAAGCATTAGGCAAAGAATACCTTTTATGGAGCGAGATAGTGAAAAATCACTAAGACCTTCTGGTGCTATAATGAATGAAAATGTAAGACTGTAAAATCATAGTCTCATAGAATCGTTTAGGTTGAAAAAAAAAAAAAAAAAACCAATTAAAATTGAGTCCAACTGTTACCCCAGTACTACCCAGTCTGCCACTAAAGTACGTCCATTAAGCACCACATCTACACGTCGTTTAAACACCTCCGGGGAAGGTGATTCCACCACTTCCCTGGGCAAGCTCTTCCAATGCTTAACACTTTGAAGAAATTTTTCCTAAAGTCCTATCTAAATCTCCCCTGTGCTACTTAAGGCCATTTTCTCTTCTTCTATTGCTTCTTTCTTGGGAGAAGAGACTGACACCCACCTTGCTATAACCTCCTTTTGGGTATTTGTAGAGTAATAAGGTCTTCCCTGAGCCTCTTTTTCTTCAGGCTAAACAGCCCCAGTTCCTTCAGATGCCCCTCAAAAGACTTGTGCTCTAGACCCCTCATCAGCTTTGCTGCTTTTCTTGTAGTGAGTGGCACAAGACTGAACACACTATTTAAGGTGTGGCCTCATGAGTGCCAGGTACAGGGGGGCAAACTCTTCCCTAGTCCTGCTGACTACATTGTTTCTGATACAGGCCAGGATAAAATGAGGTGGTTTAAACCACTTTTATTGTTCAGGGGCATGTTCAGTAAAGGTGACGGAAAACTGAAAAAAATTAGCAGCAAATGAACAGTTTATTACAAAAAGGGTTGAACAGGGGATATGGGGTTGAACATGGGGTCCCTTTGAGGTGGGATACCT
>NW_008631098.1:0-200 GCF_000691845.1 Merops nubicus | reverse complement strand
CACAAAGGGGAAACGGGAGAAAAAACCCAAGAAAAACAAGAAAAGAGAGCTGCTCTCTCTACTAGATGGCTAGCTGAGAGAGCAGGAGGGAAGGATAAGAACTGTCTCTTCCCCCTTCCCTCTCTCCTGGAAACACTCCTGGCCCTTCAGACTCTCTGAAAGAAACACTAGAAAAAAGGTAAAGACAGCTCCCTCCCACC
>NW_008631097.1:1895-2313 GCF_000691845.1 Merops nubicus | reverse complement strand
ATGTCTCCCCTGTGCCCCCAGACATCTGCATCTCCTGCGGGAGCCTCAACGTGACCCTGGAGCACCCCCTGTTCATCGGAGGAATGTGCCAAAACTGCAAGGTGCGGTTCAGAGCCCCCCCAAAACCCCATCCCCCAGACCTGCCCCGTGCCGGGAGCCCCCCGGGTGCCCTCGCAGGGTGCCAGGCCGTGTGGTGCCAGCTCTGCCCCCCGCTCACGCGTTGGCTCTCCCCAGAACTGCTTCCTGGAGTGCGCGTACCAGTACGACGACGACGGGTACCAGTCCTACTGCACCATCTGCTGCGGCGGCCGCGAGGTGCTCATGTGTGGCAACAACAACTGCTGCAGGTCCGGCCCCTCCGGCGCCCGGGGAGGGTTCGGTGCTGCCCCGGTCCTGCCAGGGGGGCTGGGGAGGGTTC
>NW_008631097.1:0-1675 GCF_000691845.1 Merops nubicus | reverse complement strand
GGCGGGGGAGGGGTTCGGGGCTGCCACGGTCCTTCCAGGGGGGCTGGGGAGGGTTCGGTGCTGCCACAGTCCTGTCAGGGGCCTGGGGAGAGTTCAGTGCTGCCACGATCCCACCAGGGGTCTGGCGAGGGTTCAGTGCTTCCACAGTCCCACTGCAGCACTGGAAAGGGTTCAGCACTGCCATGGTCCCACTGTGGCACTGGGGGAGGTTTCAGTGCTGCCACCATCCTGCTGGGGTGACTGGGGAGGGTCTGGCACTGCCACGGTCCTGCCAGGGGTCTGGGGAGGGTTCGGTGCTGCCATGATCCCACCACAGGTCTGGGGAGGGTTCGGTGCTTCCACAGTCCCACTGCAGCACTGGAAAGGGTTCAGCACTGCCATGGTCCCACTGTGGCACTGGGGGAGGTTTCAGTGCTGCCACCATCCTGCTGGGGTGACTGGGGAGGGTCTGGCACTGCCACGGTCCTGCCAGGGGTCTGGGGAGGGTTCGGTGCTGCCATGATCCCACCACAGGTCTGGGGAGGGTTCGGTGCTTCCACAGTCCCACTGCAGCACTGGGAAGGGTTCAGCACTGCCATGGTTCCACCGTGGCACTGGGGGAGGGTTCAATGTTGCCACCATCCCACTGGGGTGACTGCGGAGGGTCTGGCACTGCCATGGTCCCACTGTGGCACTGGGGGAGGGTTCAGTGCTGCCACCATCCTGCTGGGGTGACTGGGGAGGGTTTGGTGGTGCCACAGTCCCACCATGGGGTTGGGGAAGGTTCAGTGATGCCACGATCTTGGCATGAGGTCGAGGATATTTTGTTGGTGCCACAGTCCCACCATGAGGGTGAGAAGGTTTTGGTGATGCCACAGTCCTGGCATGGCACTGGGGAGATTTTGGTAGTGCTGTTGTCTGGGTGTGGGGCTCGGGAGGTTTTGGTGGTGCCACAGTCCTGCTATGAGGCTGAGGAGGTTTCAGTGATGCCACCATGGTCCTGATGTGGTGCTGGTGAGGTTTTGGTGATGCCACAGCCCTAGCGTAGGAATTTGGTGATGCCGTGGTCCTGCTGTGGAGCTGAAGAGGTTTTTGTGGTGCCACAGTCTCAGTGTGCCACTGGGGAAGTTTTGGTGATGCCGTGGTCCTGGTGTGGGGCTGAGGAGGTTCTGGTGACACCATGGTGTTGGTATGCTGCTAGGGAGAATTTGGTGATGCCCCAGTCCTAGCACGTGAATTTGGTGATGCCAGTCCTGGAGTGCAGCTGGGATGTTTTGGTGGTGCCACGGTCCCAGAAAGGGGCTGGGAGGTTTCAGTGATGCCACAGCAATGGCTTGGAGCTGGGAGGTTTTGCTGAGGCCACAGTCTTGGCATGGGGCTGGGAAGGTTTTGGTGGTGCCGTGGTCCTGGTGTGGGGCTGAGGAAGTTCTGGTGATGCCACAGTCCCCGCGTGGGGCTGGGGTATTTTGGCAGTGCCAGACTCCTGGTGTGGCACTGGGGAGGCTTCGGGGGTGCCGTGGTTCTGGCGTGGGGCTGGGGAGAGTTCCGTCCAGCTTGTGAATTTGGTGATGCCCATCCTGGAGCGGGTCTGGGACGTTTTGGTGATGCCACAGTCCTGGCTCGGAGCTGGGGGGGTTTTGGTGATGCCACAGCCTGCTGGGGAGGTTTTGGTGGTGCCGCAGGTCCTGTCCCAGCC
>NW_008631096.1:0-580 GCF_000691845.1 Merops nubicus | reverse complement strand
AATGTTTGGGTTGGAAGGGACCTCCAAAGTTCATCTAGTCCACCCCCCCCACCATAGGCAGGGACATCTCAAACTAGATCAAGATACTAGATCTAGACTAATCTTGAATGTCCCTAGGGATGGGGACTCCACCACCTGTCTGGGCAACCTATTCCAGTGGTCTATCACCCTCATACTGAAGGCCTCATAGCTGTTATTTAGAGGCACCGGGGGGTGGTAGGGTGGGCAAGAGGGGACTCTGCCTGCTGCCCCTTCCATGAGCTTTTTTCCACTCATTCTCCTCATTCAAGCTACTGCCACTGACCTGGCAGGGGCTGAAAACAGGAGATCTTTCATTGTGGGTGCTCCCGGATACCTGGTCTCATTTCTGTTTTAGGGAGGGTAGAGTCTGACACCACCAATCTGTCTCCTGTTCTGTCTCCCTAATACTCCTGAACCTCACGCAGCTGTGCCCCCAGGCTGAGGAGATCCTCCCCTCGTTCCCAGCGGACACAGCCCTCCCCGGGGTGCCGCTGGCCGGTGCGGGCGAGGCTCAGGCGGCCCTCACAGCCCTCGGCCTGCACAGCCCTCGGCCCGCACA
>NW_008631095.1:0-803 GCF_000691845.1 Merops nubicus | reverse complement strand
TGCCAGGACATCCAGGAATATCTCCTCAGTGATTTTGATGAAGATGTACATCTGTACAATGCAAACATGGACATGTGACCTAATGGTTTGATGTCCCACTGTGGAGGGATGAAGCACCTGCTGAGCTGAGGTGACAGTCCCATGCTGGCAATGTTTGTTATGCATTTTTTTTTTGACGATGGCCTCGGGGCAGCTTCCCTGGGGGGCAGAGCGAACATGGGCTCAGAGCAGAGCCTGCTCTGCTGGTCCATCCTCTCTCCCTCAGGAGGCTGGGTTGTGCGAGGACCCTGCCACATGCTCCCCCTCAGAATACACAACAGTTGAGCCGTTCAGTCCTGTTTTCCTCTGGAGGGCACTTTCCTGGCTTTGTTCTGGAGAGAAATGTAAGAAGAAAAAAGGAGGCTTAGAGGCAAGATGGGGACAAATCTCTTTAGCAGGGCCTGGCTGTGACAGGACACAGTGTAAAATGTGAACATTTCAACTAGAGAGCAGGCAGAGATTTTTTTAAACTGAGGGTGGTGAGGCCCTGGCCCAGGTTGCTAAGAGAGGTGGGAGATGCGCCAGTGCATGTCAGGCTTCAGGAGGCTTTGAGCAAGCTGCTCTAGTTGAAGGTGACCGTGCTTGGTGCAGCATCGTTTGATGTGCTGAAGCACTGAGGGATCATGGCCCCTCATTTTTTCCATCCCTGCATCTCACTAGACAGGGAAATACTGAACTATTAATGATCTGAAAAAAAAAAAAAATATTGGTGTAAAACATTCTCACAAGTGTAATACCAGCAGCAGCAGTAGCCACAAATCCTG
>NW_008631094.1:9300-9927 GCF_000691845.1 Merops nubicus | reverse complement strand
AGGCCCCCAGCTGGTGACCGTCCAAGAGGCTGTGGAAAGTGCGTGCAGCCCTCACTGGAAGTCAGGAGCACTGGTGTTACAGACAGGTTTTGCCAGGACGGCAGCAATTGCTGCCCCAGAACCTTTTTGGTTCTGCTTTTGCCCTGCTGCCTATCTTCAGACAACCTTCCTGATGGGAGCGCATGCTGGGGACAGCCACGGCCCCGAAGCAAAAGGGGTATGAGAAAGGACCCGAGAACAGCGAGAGCTGTGAGGTACTTGCCCTCTTTGGGAAAAAAAAAAACAAACAAACATCAGTGAAAACACCCAAGAAAGTCATTCTTCCCCCATTTTCTGGGCCATTCTGGTTCTCAGGCAAGTCCTTCCCACCCCTCAGCAGAGTGGTTCCCAAGCCTGTGACAGGCCCTTGCCCAGCAGTCCAGCCACAGGACGTCCTCGAGCGTGGCGCAGGCAGGGAGCACTGCAGGAGGACACACCTTCTGAGATGCTCGTTTGCCACATTTCTAAGCTCAAAGACTAGGCTTCAGAGATGAAAGGAGTTTGGTCAGTGTCAGTCTGTACCCGCTCCCAACAACCCTCCTCTTCCCTGCCCTGCCGCATGAGAAGTACAGGCAGATAACACTCCTG
>NW_008631094.1:0-9274 GCF_000691845.1 Merops nubicus | reverse complement strand
AACTGTCCTAAAAAAGGAGGGGGCACCAGTTTACTACTGGAGCTAGCCAGAAGTATGGGCAGGGATCTCGGAAATGGGCACTGTATCCCAGCACCCATCCTCCAGGTCACCTTGTTTCAAACCCGTGAGCAAATACAGAGAGGCCACTCCACTAAAAATCTATCTTCTTAACTGCTTGAAATGGAATTTCAAATGCATGTATGCAGCACTCCTGTCTGCTCGCTATTCTGAGATTCTCCTTTGGCCTTATGATAAAAGAACGCAGGAAATTACAACCAACCTCCCCCCCAGCCCGGAAAAGGGAATTAATTATTGCAAGCACCAAGTCAGCGCTATTCCAATAAACCAATGCAATCCATTCAGGCACTGAAAAGCAGGGAAAACATCCCGGAGGCTCGATACCTTGCTAGCCATTCATGTCATGTGGCACTGTGGATATTAGGGAACAGCTGTGCCCGGGACGATCACAAAGCCAACATTATCTGCTGTTATCAGAATGAAATAAAGCTGCTCCAACACGGCCAGGATTGCAAAGCGACCTCCAAAAACTCACCGCTTCTTGCCATGCCTGGCTTCATGGTGGGGTTTACTTCTTCTAGCCAGGATGGCAATGATTACTGACAAAGTTCCTCGGTGTGCCGAGACACACACACGTGCTCGGTGCCACCTGAAGGTGCCGGATGCTGCAGATCAGCTCTTGGCAATGCTCTTGAGGAGCCCAGCGTGGGCACAAGAAAGGGATGCTCGGCTGGAGGGACTCACCGGTCCCCCATCACTTGTGTTCAAACACCAGCTCTTCAACCTGGGGTCATGCTGGTGTCCTGTCTCCCCCTTGCCGCTGCTCTTCTCCCCTCCCTGCTAAATCCCATGGTCTCCAGCACCAGCCTGGGAGACACCAGCAGCCTTGAACCGCTTTTTTGCTGCAGTTTTGCACAAATCCTCTCTCTCATGCCAGGACTGCCCAGGAGAGAGCAGCCTCTTTGCACCGTGGGTTTTGTGCCTCTCCAGCTCAAACCGTTCAGATCACAGAGCACAAAGCCTGGGCTGATACTGCTGTTGTGGAGGGGATCCTGCAGAGGTGGCTGGGCTAGAAAGAACAACGTCTGGCAGCTTTGCAGAGGAAGCAAGCAGTCGGTATATAAATGGCCTCCCTGCTTTTGATTTGTAAATACACTAATTGTATTTCAAAATCACAGCCTCTCCCAGCTTATCCTTGTGTTCCTACCATCCAGGCTAAGCACACTGAAATCATTCTGCTGACATGTCACAAGAGAGATGCGAGACCTTTCACAGATGTTGCCAACAGCAGCTGAAAATCTACCAGACATTTGCTTAGCATTTCTGCAAAGAACAATATAAATCATACACATTCTTCACTATTCTTTTCTCAAACCCCACTGGTTTGACAAGATCTGCTTATTTCTGCCGACTCGGACTGAGCTGTAAAGACTGGTCCTCTTGCACTCAGCATATCAAGGCAGAATGTTTAAAACCAAGACCCATTTTTAAAGGAAGTACTCTACAATAAAGAACGTGGCAGGATGGTCATGAAGGTTTAAGTTTTCAGCACTTGAGTGTTTCATTCAGGAGCTGCACTTGCATGCGAGAGCAAGAGAAATTCCCCTTACTTGCATTTTAAAGCTTTATAAAATTTAGCACTTTATAAAACCCCCTCTAACTTAAGGTCTGTTGAGAATACCCACCCTTAATATCCAGAAACCTCAACCTCTCGCTACCGCTGCTGTCAAAGAACTATAAAACACACCATATTTTGGAGCCACAAACATTAAGTACCATTGATCACAGGCATTCTTCTAGCAAGCCATGGAAATTACAGCCTGGCTCGACCTGGCTTTTAAAAGCAGGCTTTACACTCTAAAATGGCTCCCACTGAAATGCCACTTGCGTAGCTACTGTACCGAAGGTGCTTTTGTTTTGGGGTGGTTTTTTAAGCCTGCCAGGGCTGCATGCTGCCCAAATCTTTTCCCATAAGGTAGGTTGGCTGCTCGCTGGAAGAGTGACTCTGGTTTGCAGGTGCCATAAATCGCTGAGTCCTGGCAAGGTGCTGCCAGGGTTCCGCCTCCAAAGTTAGGTTAATAGCTCACCCAGGCTCCAGCCACTGCATCCTCTCTGCAACAAGTGCGGGGCGGGAGCACAGCTCCTCCCGGCAGCTCGCCTCCGCGGGCCGCTGCTCCAGACTCATTACCGCCGAGTAACGAGCCCGTGAATGGAATTTATGAAGCTCAGTCGATGAGATAAAACACTCGGGTTTTGTGGAAAAACACTCTGACGGAGGCACCATATGCTTGACGCCGAAAATGAGCTAGGCTACTTCAAGCAGGAAAATTCCACTTTCCTACTGCGCGTATTTAATTTGGGAGCAGCTCGTCCTCCTGTCACCGCCCTGAGTGCGGAGGTGGAGGCGGCGTGCCCGGGAAGGGACCGGCGAGCACGTGCTCTTCCCCGGCTAGGGATGAATTATCCTTTGCCTGCTACCTAGAGACAGCCACGAGCAGCCTTTGCAGGTTGATGAATGGCTTCTTGGTTTGGGTTGCGTTACGAGAACAAAACAAACCATCATGAATCATAAGGTTTTATGGGTATTCTGTTTCATATAATTTCCTAAAAAACCGAATTACATTCTGCTCATTAGCAAACCTTGCTGCACAAAGCGAAGGATTTTGAGAGTGCGCAGCAAGCCGATTACACGGAGGTAGCGTGGAGGACAGTGGATAATGAGGGAAGTCAAATTCTATTTTAATAGGCCCAAAGAAACAATAGCCTAATCAAATGGGGGTAGGGAATTAGAAAAGAAGGAGATTCAGCTGCCATACTCTTCATTTCAACCCAAAATGCAATATAATGAATTACACTTGTCACTCTCCAGCCTCAGGCAGCCAGGCGCCAGCAACGCAGCCCACTCGTGGTCGACTCCCAGTGACACCTGGGACCTTTGTGAGGGCAGGTTTGCAGGATGGGAAACATCGATCCCTCCTCAAACCTTGTACCTGACATTTTCCATGTCAAATTGTGAATTCACGTTCATTTAGCTCAAATTTGCAGGGGGCTGTAGAGCTACAAGGACACAGAACATTCCTAGGGCAGTGGTGCTGTTGCTGGACTTCAGACCAAACTGCCACAGAGACTGTACCTGTGATCTCACTCCAAATACCAGCTGGATGAGTTTTTCATGATGTCTCAGAGGCTTCTTTGGTTTGTTTTCCAAACAAACATCAGCAAAAATGTACTCTGATAGGCAGCTTACCCAGTGTAGAGACGGACACGCCCATCTCTGAGCAGACCTGGCAATAATTAACTGCAGAAGCCAGAGGGATTTTTATTCAAACTTCACTTCTTGTTTGGTACCTACCAAACTCTACAGTTTACAAAAACATAAAGAAGCAGCAAGCTTTAAAAGAGCCAAGTACAAACCCCAGGTCATCAACAGGTACATAACAGGGGGCTTGTGTATTTATGACATCTACATTGTAATGCACTTTCTCATCTGGAAGCGTCCTGCTATTGCACCAGCCTCACACTTACATCACCTTGGCACTTAGTGGGTTCATTTCTGAATGGGGGTTTGACCTCAGTGACCACAAGCCCAGCCACGTGCCCAGCTCCCGCGTTACTCTAAGCTGCAGGAGGACGGCCACCAGGCTACGTGGCGCAGTGGCCATCGCCAGCATTCAACCCAAACTCATCATCCTGACTACTGCATTCCACAGACCTGCCAGGCTGGGGGCCTTAGGGAATAAAAGCCGGGCCTGAGCAGCTCCTCCCCTCCCACAGCAGAGCTAATGAGGACGGAGCTGAAGGGAGAGAAATGAAACTTTCTTCTGAGGTACTGCATCATGGTTTTGCTCGGATGAGACCCGCTCAACTAAGAAAACTACTTGCAGCACTTTTCTGGTCTGAAAAATGCTCAATCATGCCTCAATCCCCTCGCCAAAGATCATTAACAGCACAATCCAGGAATGCTGCAGCCTCCCAGCCGCTTTCCCTGGGTACCACCCCCCCTCACCGGGCTGGAGCCCGGGACGCACAACCGGAGCGGGAGGGAACGTTCTGAACGGAGAACCCAATTAACAAGCCCATGGCTATTCATGCTGAAAGGTTTTGCAGCTCTCATTCAAAGTTTTGCTTTTGTCTTCCTGCCGTCCCTTCCCAAGTAAGGGCTCATTACCAATGTAGACCAGTTGTATAATTGGTTGGGAATGTGGTTCTCAGCACAATACCCCAGAGAGGCTGCTTTATGAGGTCTCCTAATCCTACTGAAGAATGCCATGAAAACCCCAAACCCAGATGTCTGGCTCGAGCCCAGGAAACTTGGCCGGCCCCATGAGATTTCCACCATGCTGCGGCTGTGCTGCTGCAGCACTACCAAGGGATTGTCCTCGTGCCAGGGCAGAATCCACCAGCGGGTACTGTAAAACAAAGGGTGGAATCACGGCTGCGTTCCGCCAGCTCTGCTCCCTGTGAAAGCGGGCTGGCTTCGGGCAACGGCCCTTCAGCAGCACGGAACTGCAGCGCTGCAGGGGAGGCCGTGCTGCCTCACCACCCAACGGAGCCCTTCTCCTGCAGGAGAGGTGTAGGTACCGTACACGTTCACGCCTCGTAACATCGCTTGGATGCATCAGACCCCAGCGCACTGTTTCGCTAAAGACAGCACTCCGAGACTCTCACTTGTTCCCCAAGTGTATTTGTACCATTTCCAGATCTCTGCACACAGCTGCCACTTCATGATCCCTACAGGAAATGCAAAGAAATTCAGCATCTTAATAACTTGCCCAAGTGAAAACGTGAAGGCCTCTTCTGTCCACTGAGAACAAGCAGCTGGAGCATCTTACAACAGGGCAGGGTCAGTAAACACCCTGCTGAAGGGAAGTAACACCCAGCAGAAGCTGGAGCACGCTGGGCAGCTAGAGCAACACTTGTGCATCAACGTCCCCCTGCCTGTTAATGGGGAACAAAACAACATGGTAGAATTATACACAGTAATTGCTCATACGTGGTTTAGAGCAGAGTTTAGATCACAGCCTCATCTTCCAGTTCCTGCTTGAACTGGGAGATAAGGGAGGACCAAGGGCAATGAGAGCAGATGTCACCAGAAAAGCAGCGATTTCTCTGCAGCAAGGACTTGCCCTGTGAGAAACATGGGCCGGTCTGACTGTCCAGGACAGCCACAGATCAACTGTATGATACAACCAGCAGAACATACACCATAGGAGAGGATTTTAAATATTCAGGGTGTCTACAGTCACACCAGTTCAGTGCCAAAAGCACTCTAGGAACATAGAATGACCACACTGAGAGCCTCTCAGCGAGGCTGCCAAGCTGGAAAAGCCAGTCAGTCCTCCCTGTAACTAACGGAGCCGTGCCGTGCCTGGAGCTTCCCCGGCACACCGGCGGGACGCAGCAGCCGGCCTGAGGAGCACGAGCTGCTGCCCACAGCAGAAGCACTTCCCTTAGCTCAGTGCGTACCCCGCTGCCATCACTCGTGCCACTCGCAGTGTGCCTTCCTGAAAACCTGCCAGCAGGCAGGAAAAACAACAGGCAACAGTGCCTTTTGCAGAAAAACACCCAACAGTACAGGAGCGCTGTGAGGCTTAGGGAGGTGACAGAAGGTGCAGGTGCCCACAGCAACAAGTGAAGCAGGGGGTCAACTAGTACAAACCAACACAACCCATGTAAAACGTGCCAATGTGTCACTGGCACGTGCGTGGGCTCTCCAAACTGCCTCTCACTGGCCTCAAAACGCACCTCCTCACTGGCACGAGACACAAAAGAGCATCTCCTGGCTCAGGGTGCAAACTCAAACCCCCTGAGCCTTCATTACTGTCCCAACAGGGAGGACCACTTCAAGCCTGGCAGTGGAATGAAAAAAGATGAAGTGGAATTGCCGGAGAAAAGAAGCTACAAAAGTCCTTTGGCTGAGCCTTCAGACCACAGGAGATTTCTTTACGTTTTTACTCCTTTGAAACCAATCTGCATTTTCTGGTTTGTCAGCTAAGAGCCCATCATTGCATCCCTTCCTTCCCAAGAGGGGGTTACAGACAGGAACATTTTCTGGGAGCAACACCCACAGTGTTTGAAAGATAGTCTTTCTACGAGAAAGAAATTTGGGATTGGGTTGCTAAAAGCATCAGCTTGCTTATCAATCTAAGAGCAGCATCTTTAAAGGTCACAAGTAGAAAAAAAATAAAAATCAGAGACTCATTCTAATTCCTCGCAAACAGGAGCTCGTTTTTCAGAAATCCACCCCGCAGTGCTCAGTAACATGACCTTTCACTTACAAAGAGAGCAGCGGATTTCTGTCTCTCATGTGTTAACCTCCCTTCTTCTCCATGAATTAAACGGAGTCTTGGTGCCATCACAACACACTTTGCCAGCAGTCCCCCTCAAGCGGTTTTGTTTTGGCTGTTGCTGAGGGTCTTGAGCCCACAAAATGATGTCCAAAGAGAACAAAGCAAGACTTGAATGAAAAATGCAGATGCACAAAGTTCGTGGGAAAAACCCTGAGCCCAGGGTCTAACATAGCGTGGGCCAACAGGAAGGTGCCTCAGTGTAGACACGTGCTTCTCTGCGCCTACCCACAGAAGTCCTGGACACCAGTCCGGTCACCGCTGCACCTTGGGTAAGGTATCATCAGGCTTCTCAGAAGGGGAATTTCTAGTGGCACCCAGTGTATATGAAAGCGATACAAAGCAAGGGAACTTGACAATGAGAACAGGACTTGTCCTTTTGAAACCTTTCAGTTTCTCGACACCCACCAACACCCACAAACCCAAGTCAAGTTAGAAAACACATGGAAGCGGAGCTGAGCACAATTTGGAAGGCAGAGCCACCTGTGAAGTCCACAGGAGAGATTTGTGACATGCCCTGATTCAATCCTTTTCCATGTTAACTACTCCAGACTACCAAACCAAACCCAGGAGCACCCCAAAAAGCCAGAGTCCCTTTTGGGGTGGGGGTGCTAACCTGTGTTCCTATCCAAAGGAAGCCAAGGAACAGAGTTATCACCTCCCACCATACAGTACACCCACAGGCAGGCTCAACGTGATCTGCTTGGAAAGCCACTTACTCGACATAATCGTTACATTTTGGCAGCTGAAAAAGTTGGCAATATGAATATGGGTTGATCTTATACTTCTGTACTTACTCATAATGATCTTTATTGGTTGTGTGATCTTTGCCTACTTGTTTGCACTGCTTCATCTCTTTTAGACGAGCAGAACGTACGACATTTACCACTGCTGCTTTGCAATTATCTCTCCTTTTAGCTGAAATGTCAGCATGGGATTCCACCCACACCCACTGCTGCCCGACTTCATTTTGGCCAGAAACACTCACGTGCTTCCCCTTGCCTTGCAATTTCTCCTGCGTGACAGATGAGCTCAAGAAGTTGCTCGCGCCGCCCTAGAAAGCGACCTCTGGCATGGAGAAGATGCAGGGTGTGCTCTCGAGGGATGAGAGAACCTTCACCATCCCCTGGCAGATTTTTCAGCCCAGGTCAGCATGTGCCAAGCTGGGCACCGATGGAGTACCCAAAAGTGAATCTCTGACTGTTCATCCCACCTGCTTGTAAGGGAGCCTGACGTGAAGAATAAGTGCCACGCTGTCCCGTACGTGCTCAACACTGTACGTGCCTCTTCCCCTCTCTGACATGTCCTGTCACCGTGTGACTAACACCAGTATGAGTTGCCAATTTATAAGGCACTGTGGGAGCAGCACACAGGGCTGCTGGCTCCTGACGACTGCCCCGAGCGTGACAACGGGATGTGACTATTAGCCACAAGGTCAACTGGCTTCCTGGGAGCTGAGTCGGATCCTCCCTACCGTGTAAACCTCCAGAAGGACTCCCTCAGCTTCTGGTTTTTAATGAATACCTTTCCAAAAGTTTCAGAATTCGAGACTCACTTGAGCTAGCTGACTGCATTTCTGCGGGGTCTCTGCTAGGAACGCTGAAGTGCTGCAGGGAAGAGCATGAAAGTCCCCAAGCATCCCACAAAGACAGAGATACAACACAGGAATACGTTTCCCCAGCTCTCCTGCTTGATAACTGACCTCTGCTGGCATCTCCCACTCGAGGGCCTGCGGCACCCGTGAGCAACGAGGAGGAACAGCAGAGCGGCACGCACAGGCTCACCTACCACCACAGGTAGCTGTCTGGAGTAATTAGAAGGCAGAGAGACAGACAAGCGTTCACGATAAGGAACAAGATGGTATGAAAGGATCGCTTTGATCCCTTCACAGGCTGCTGTACACAGCTCTGAGCATCCGTGATTGCTTCTGTCTGCCTCCGTCTCCAGCAAATGTTTAACACGAGACAAGCAGGGACGCACGACTGGCAGAGGAGGCAACCGCGGAAGCGGCGCTGACCGGCGGGACGCGGGGCTGGCGCCACCCCGGCCCCCCAGCCCTGCCAGCAGGCAGATTCTGCAAAAGTACCCCCTATTCCTCCTCTTGCCAAAAACGAGAAACTCGTAGCAGCCTTCCCTCGATTATCCTCGCAGCGGAGGGCGGTGAGTGGGTTTTGCGGAGCTGTCAGGACCAACACCATTTGAGTGTTTATGAGAGATGAGATGAAAGCTCCAGGCAGTGCCTAGGGGGGCTGTGGGAGGGGATGAGGCAGCATTTGCATCAAGTTCTGCGAGCTCTCGAAAGAGTTCTGGCAGATGAGTACGTTCCTCTCCACCCCCAGTCTTCTTGAGGCGACTCGGCGATGAGTCAAAGGCTTTGGTCAGAGGTGAGCACCTGGCAAATGACCAGCAGCGTCATCACCCCCGAGCCTTCAAGCAGCCTCCTCTAGAGAGCTAGTTCTGTTCTGCATGTTCATGAATTATTGATCTCTGCCGCTGTATCAATAATAGGCAGGCAAAGCCGATCAGAAGCCAGCTGGGGGTCACAAAAAGGAGAGAGGCAACAGCAGAAAATTCGGTACCAGAGGAGGAAAAGCCTCACTTCACAAATTCCAGTTTAGTTGGGTGTTTCCAGCAACTCCCTTTATCCGTATCTTTATCACCATTATTCTCTATCAGCCCCGTGCTTTTAATTCTCACTTTGTCTGGAAAACATTTCTGAGAACAGCCTTTGTTTGCCACCCACCACTGCAAGGCTGCTGCCAGCTCCCGTAGCGGTGGTGCAGACAGCATGTGCCAGATGAAGAGAATGGCACCTACCTGTCAGCCGTGGCAGGAGCAGGCGGTCCCGGCTGGGAGGGGCTCACAGCACGCTGCTGGCAGCCCCCACTTCCCCGCGGCCCGAGCGCTGG
>NW_008631093.1:0-22052 GCF_000691845.1 Merops nubicus | reverse complement strand
GCTGCGGCTCAAGCAGCCGCTGTCCACCTTTAAGACTCCTTGCTTCAGATCTAACTTGTTCTACGACGTGCAGTTCAAAGAGCTCCTGACGGATCCGTACGCCAACTTAAAGGATTTCTGTCTGAAGGCGCTCGAAGTGAAGAACGCCACTGGGGTAGGTTTTACATTGGGGGATGGAAGCTAAATCTGAACAAAATCTACCTCCCTCCAGTGGTTGGGTCTGTGGCAGCGAAGGAAGAGGTCTCTGGAAGTGAAGTGCTCACGCAGGTTTCTTAGTTCCTGTAAAATAGGTAGAATTTGAAGCCTGCGTTCCTTTTAGGGGTGTCCTCAGAAAGGGGTTGGTCTAAAAGAAAGTGGGTTAGGAGTGTGTGAATAACATTTCTGTCTTGGTTTGCCATGTCCTGGGTGATCATTGTATGTTTGATTGTGTTCTACTCCTCCGGTGTGGTGAGGGTGCACAGAAGCATTTGGAGTGTTGTATTAAATTTCCTTCTCTAATTCCCAAAATAACTCTCAGCAACTCAGTTATAGCCTCTGCACCTGAGTTTACCTGTAAGGTGGAGGGAGATTGCTTCTTGCCTTGTGCCCACCAGGAGGGGCTTAGGGGACCCCAGTTGGGCGTTACAGGACTCATAAGGAGACTGATTTACTTGTGTGCTGCAACAGTATCTCAGTTGCTGGGGAAGCAGCTTGGAGAAGAGATGAGCTTCGGGCACCCCTCCTGTCTCCACCATACTAATGACTGCAGCTTTGCTGATTCTCTTCAGACAGCATCACAGACTTTCTCTCCCATGTGCCCAGGTGTACTCTGGTTGTGGCATCGTGTACTGCAGGATGAGGGACGTGTGTGACCAGCTGGCCACTGAACTGAGCCACCGAGGAGTGAAAGCCAAGGCCTATCACGCAGGTACTGGCACTACCTCTGCGTCTCTCGCTAGCTGGTAGGACTGGACTGTACCACCTTCAGGGCCTGGGTTGGGGCTGCCTAGAGAACAGCTTTCCAGGCATGGGCTGCCAGGTGTCTGATGCTCACACGTCAGGCCTGTGAGGTGAGTGCAGGGCCTTCCACAGAACAGCATTCCCTTCACTCCAGAACTGCTGGGTTTGTTCAGTCTTGCATGGCCTAAATATAAGAACTGCTTTGATCCCAGGAGGGATCTGAATTTTTCTCTCTGGAATAGAAACAGCTGCTGCTGACTCCTGCTTGATCGCAGGCCAATTTAAACATGGGCAGAGAGGAGTGTGTACATCAATCAGCTTTAGTGAGGGGGTTGGCTCACAATGGGGGAAGGGAGGAGGAAGAAAATTCTCTTGTTTCTTTTCTTTTTTCTTCTTCTTTTTATGTTGTTTCTTTCCTCTTTTTCCCTTCCTAGGACTCAAGGCAGCTGACAGGACTTCAGTGCAGAATGAGTGGATGGAAGAGAAGATCCCAGTTATTGTTGCAACCATCAGTTTTGGAATGGGAGTAGACAAAGCAAACGTCAGGTGTGTGAGGCTGTGTTGTGCACCACTAGAGCCTGAAACCTGAGCAGTGGGAAGGGAAGGCTCTGTTACCTGATACATCTGACTGAAATACCAGATGAACACTTGCTAAAACCCACAGAAACAGAGCTGGAGTATTTTTATCCGAGAAGCAGGAAAAAGAAACGTGTAAGGGTTTCATAAAGAAATTAAAAACAAGGCACCAGAGCTTCTCTTTGCCTGGCTTCTTCAAGCCCAAGAGAACTGAAGGAATGCCTTTTTTTTTTCCCATCCTCCAGGGTTTCAGAGAGCCATCTTGATGCAATCAAAGCTGTCCTTTTCACTTCTCTTAGTGCAATAGTTTCTGTTACAAAGCAGCAGGAAGAAAATTGGCACCTAAAATTTATACACTCTCTACTAAAATAGTCATGATACGTCTTTTTTTAGAAATTCCCTTTTGCAATGCAATGGGGGAAGAAGAACCAGCAGTTCACAAATGACAATGCCCATATAAAAAGTACAGCTCTAGTCCAAGGACAGAAACTTTGCACATGGTTTTAATTGCTGTTCTTCTGGGACTTATGTCACCATAATTGCTCTGTGGTGGTGGAGTCCCTGCACTGCAATATAGCTGTGCTGAGTTAGTGGGGTGAGCTGTGATCACTTAGAGGTGCAGCTCACACAACACCCCATGCAGACCTGATCTTTAAAATACACACACAGCAATTGCTCTGAACACTGGGAGGGGAGCAGGATGTCATAGAGACGATCAGGTCAGTCCACAACTGTGCCAGCCTTTTGTCTGCCCCACTGACAGACAGCAGGAGCCCAGAGCAACAACAGACTCTTCTCCTGCTTGATGCCAACAGATAAATGTGAAGTCTCCAAGGACAGCACCATGAGTTAATAACCTGCTGAAAGCACTCTGCCCTGGTCAGCACAGTAGTCACTGAAAAAGGCAAAGACTAACTGAAATGCACAGGGCTGATTGAAAGTGAAATATAGCTGGAATATGCTCTGGATTTGGTTAGTTTCTGAGGAATGGAGTTTAAATGACTCTTTATAGGATGTTTTTCCATATGTCAAAGGACATTATACCTGAGCCCAGGTATCAGAGCACTGCTGCTTAGCCTTTGCTCTGTGTTGGTGGAGTTCTGAGTATTCATGTGTTTGTTTTCAAGCAAGATGAGGTCTGACCAGTTCTGGAGGTGACTTTTCTGGACAAAAAGAGACAAAAGAGGTGTCTCTTTTTCTGATGGAATCCGCTCCTCTCTTTTTACTACTAATTAATTTTTGCTTGAGATTAGTTACCAATTCATTCAGTAAACTTCCTGATGGGGATTAAATGTGTAGGGCTCTGATGCTTCCTGCCTGGCCTGTTCCTGGAGCGTTTGTGTTTGGAGAAACACGTTTGCTTGCTTTTGTCATTTAATCTTTTGCCACACCTGTATGCATCGTACCTGCCTCTGGGACATGCTGGTTTGGAGGCAGATAGGCATTTAAAACATTGGCAGCATCACTGTACTGTAAAATCTTCTCAGCACAGGTATAAGCTGAACTGCTGAATATTCAGGTGCAGGGAGATTTAAAGCAGTCCTGCAGTCTTTTTAATATCTCAGAATCATAGGATCATTTTGATAGGAGAAGATTTTTAAGATCAAGTCCAACCATTAACCTAACACTACCAAGTCCACCACTAAACCATGTCCCTCAACACCACATCTACATGACTTTTAAACCCCCCCAGGGATGGGGACTCCACCACCTCCCTGGGAAGCCTGGGCCAGGGCTTGCCAGCCCTTTTGGCGAGGAAGTGTTTCTTAATATCTAACTTAAACTAAGTATTTCAAAATGTGTTTGGTTATGTTCAAATTCTGTTTGACAAAATAAATAGGAGTTTTTAATTAATCCTGTATTTTATGGCAAAATCTCCCAAACTCCTTGAATCAATGTCCTAATTCTCACTCTTCATAGCTGTACAACTATGCACATTTGGGATATTCATGTGGTCATTCTTTTCTGTCCTTTTGGATGGGGACTCCGCTCACAAGTTGTTCTGCTCACAAGTTGTTCAGGTGCACTTGTTTTCTTATAGCTCTGCTGCTTCCCTGCTGTCTCATGTTAAGAGGATTTAAATTTCTGTGTGGAAAAGCCCTTGCTCTGCTAAATCCTCTGTCTTTTATGGTTTTGCTGCCCTATATTTTACTCTTGTTGATGTCCATAAACAGCACAATTGTGTAGGCAGTGGTCTGAGAAACTTGCAGCCTTATGCTTCCTGTTTTCTTGTCACATGCAGATTTGTTGCCCACTGGAATATTGCCAAGTCAATGGCTGGGTATTACCAAGAGTCTGGCAGAGCTGGGAGAGATGGGAAGCCATCCTGCTGTCGCCTCTACTACTCAAGGAATGACCGGGATCAAGTCAGCTTCCTGATTAAGAAGGAGCTCTCTAACATCCAGGTAAGCTCTGCAGAGTAGTAGCCACCTGCCTTTTGCTCTGGTCTGGTTTGCCTGCAGTAACCTGTGAACATGCAAAGATGAGCTTTTTCTGGGTCTTGAGCTGTCTGTAGCCTTGTTTCAAGGGACCCCAGAAGGGAGAGGGCTGCCAGACCCAGCTCCAGCTCTAGTAGGGAGGCACGGGTATGCAGAAGTGTGGAGCAGAGACAAGGTGGTGTCTGTAGCTCTTTGCCACATCGGTCACGAGTTGGACGTGGTCAGCACTAGAGTTACCTTGTTTATTTTTAAATTGAAGACTATAGTTATTGTCCCTTCCTACTTTCAGGAAAAAAAAGGCACCTTAAAAGAATCTGACAAAGCTGTGATGACAGCTTTTGATGCCATTGTGAACTTCTGTGAGGAGCTGGGGTGAGTGCACTTCTTTCAAATACAGTGTAATGTTGGGGAAGCCATACCCTATCCCTTCCGAGGCAGTCATGGCTGAAATCTTGCATGTCCAGGAAAAAGAAAACACTGAAAGAATCACCTTATATTTTGCTGTCCCTGAGGAAGGTGTCCCTGAGATATCTCTCAGCTTGCTCCCACCTCTGAGTTAACTGAGATGTTAGTCTTGGAGCTTGACCAAGTGATGGTGGTGTTAAACCGTAACTCCTCTGGCTATGAATTTTACTGTGTTCTATCTTTGAAGATGGGTTAACACAGTTACATTTGCTTTTGTTTTGCCTTTTTCCTCCTTCACTACATCATCTCTCTTCTAGGGAGACAAACAGTGTAATCAGCTTGGGATGGAAGCATTTAGATTTAATGTTTCTCTAAATCTCTGGGGCTCTGTTCTGCAAAGTACTAGGTATCCGTGATTCTCATTGACCTTAGAAGGAGCTGATGGAGCTTTGAATGTTTCAGAAACAAGCCCAAATTATGGACATGCCCAATCTAAACACAGGCTAGCAACCGCAACGTGCATTGTTCAGGTTTAGTTCATGACTTGTAAGCTGTAATTGCACTAATTGCTGTACTGTGCTGGTTAAGATATCAGAGCTATAATTCTGCAGCAGTTTGTGTTCACTAACTGAAAATGGTCAACATGTGTCTTGCTTTCAAGGCTGCATTTTATTTCATTTTTTTTTTCACCTAAGTCTAGGGCAACTTTTTCAGTGCAGATGTCACATGTGCTTCTTCTCTGATGCCTTGGTGAACATGTGCTCTTCTTGTAAAGTTTGGTAAACAAATCTTGGTTTTGTTGGGTTGCTCTGGGAAAGTTTTGCTTGTTTTGAAGTATGGCACAGCACTGAGTAGTCCTGGGGCACCTGAAGGAGTGCTTTTTGCCCAAAGTCAAGGTGACTCTGGGTAGTGGCTATTAGAAGGCTTCTTGCTGTAAGAGTTTGATCAGTGGATACTTGGCTAAGCAGCTCTGCTCCTTCTGGTGTTACCAGCTCACAGCAAGAGTGGCCAGATGGCTGTTTGGGTCTGGATTTTGTATAATCTGAGAGGCAGCCACATCTCTCTGGTTAGATGATAACCTCAGGAGACCTTGTCTTGGTATCTATTGCTCCTTGACTCCTAAGCTGGTTATCAGTAGAGTTAGTAGTAACTTGTTTCTTGGAATGGACAGTAGTGCCAGGAGAACTGGACTGGGATCACTGAACTGACCTTGCACAAGCCAGAAGCACTCACAGGACGTTCCAGGGTGGTGTCCCAGTGAGGACATGAGTTAGGCTCCACAGAACCACCTTACAGCCTCTCCCACTTCGTGCACGCTGTTAAGAGCCTGACTGCTTCCTGAAGTGAGGACCTTCTCTAGAGTTGCACTGCAGCAGTGAGGAAATAACTCAGCAAGCACAGAGAGAAAACATTCTCCTTTGTTCAGATGAATAGTAATGGAAACAGGATTTCACTGGGTATATAAAACAGATTTCTGTAAGGGAATCTCACTGACCTAGTTAGAAATTGCATCTTCCATACTCTTTCCTCCCCCAGTTTGCTTCCTTCTTCCTACTGTGTAACATGCTGCATGCATCCCATCTTGGAGCACCACTGAGTGGCTTCCCTGCTCATAACTGTACAGGAGGCTGGTGCTATGGAAGGGAATGCCACGCTTCATTTCTTTTTACATTTTGAATTCATACAGTTCTATTCACTATCCAAACAGCGAAAGCAAACCTGAAACTCTGACCTTGCAAGGTTCTAAATAAGAACAAATAAAGACAGACTTGTACATTGGCAAGCAAGTTTTTGCATAGTATGTTTAGGCTATTGTCTGAGTATGACAGGAGAACAATGGTATAAGCTGCTTTTGGAGAGTGGATTTAGACAAAGCTTTTGCTGGTCAGAGTTTCCTGTTACCCATTTGCAAGGTGGAAAAAAACAAGCAACTGCAACAGTAGAAGACATCTGTATCAGTTTTAGGTGGTGGCTGACCACGTACCACATCTAACCTGTTGTTCTGCTTGAAAGATGAAAATCAGGCAGAGGTGTGTTGACTTTGTCTGACTAGTCCCTCAGTTCCTGAATACAGGCAGCCTGATGTATTGAGTTTGTCAGGGACTTGCAGAACAGCTTGCTGCCATTGGCACGTCGCTCTCGACGCAGAAAATTTGCAGTGGGAGAAAAAAACACTCAAGGAGAGATGAGAAAGCTTTCTATGAACAACACAATCAGGTTGTAGCTGTGCTGATTGTTGCCTAGCTGCAGGGCTCCAAATAATGCTTCTATGCTTCATGGTTTATGTGCCGCTCTGTCTGTGCCTTGGAGATGAGCAGCAGCCAAAGATGGCAGCAAATAGGAGGAGAGCAACAAAAACAAGACAGAAGATGCCAATCACCACTAGCCCTCCAAGAGCCCAGTCACTTGTTAGAATCAGTCTCTTTAGGCCTTGCAGAGCTGAGGATGCCTCTTGCACAGATGACATGCTGGCTCCCATCCTGCTGGAGGCAGACAAGAAGAGTATCAGATGTTGGTGTATCCTCACTATGCTCTGAAACCAGTCCTGAAACCAGCACAGGCACGCACCCGGGCAGTGCCTGCAGGCACCCTGCTTCCAAAAGGGAGGGGAATGGGAACGTGAGCCAGGAGAAAGATACTGGAAGCCAGTTTCACAAGGAGATCTACAGAGATGTAAAGTAGTGAAGAGGAAAGCTTCTGCATTTACAAGATTTGGGCAGCTGAGATTTACTTTAATCATATTCTATATTACGCTAGTGTCTCTTCCAGCACGGTCAGTATGAATCCTTCATCTCTGTCAGCTGTACAGCCTCTACATGAAAGACAAGTGTTCAATGGGAGAACTTGCTCGATACCATTAGAAAGATCTCTAAGAATGGGTGGGGCACTTAAACTCCAAGAACACACTGGAGATTAAACGAACACTTACTTAAAAACAAACAAACAAAAAAGACAAAAGCCCCACCACCATCAAGCAAAGATCTTCATGTACAACTTGTTATTCTCATAGGGCTTAAACTAGTTACATAAAAGGTCTCCTGTTAACAGTTTGCTGTAGTAATGCTTTCTGTTACTCTGCAATAGAAGCTTAAGTTTTTCTCTCATGAAGTACTTAAGTTCAGCAATAATTTAAACTGGGATCTCAGTGGGTTCTACGCACTTGCTCTTTCACTAATGCTTTGCATAATGACTTGGCTATCAGCTTTCTAAAGAACATCCAGCATCTCTTTGCAAACAACTTGTGGTTTCACTGAAGTTTCCCTGCTTCTTCTCAAGGGAAAGGAGGGATTCTCACACTTTCTCTCCAATATGATTGTGCCAACATAATACAGGAAGAGATCTTTGTTATTTTTGAAAATTTGACTTGCTGTTGCCTATGTCTGTGTCCTTACTATTATAAGAAAAAGGATTAAACATGTGTTACATCCTTAGCAAGGATGGAGCACAAGCTCACACTTCAGTTTGCTGAAGTTTTCTCAGGAGCCAAATGCATCAAGTTGCTGCTTTGTTTTACAGAATGCTGGCAGATCACCATGTCCAGCCTCTAAACAACAGCCATACAGGCCATGCCAGCTGTTCTGGATAGCCTTTAAAAAGGAGGCAGCCTAGATACCAGTTCTGTAGATCCAAAGTCAGAAGCCCCAGAAAGTTCCCATCCCTTTTGCTAACCACAGTTCATCTCCTGAAATAGGAGCTATATCTGATTTTATAAATACCTGAAGATGCTGTGTTGGTAGTAGGCGTTTCTTCTGATGCCTCCTCTGCACCCCCTCCAAAGATCTTGGCTTGTGGTGAGGGACCCCTTTGCTGTACCTGGTGACTGGTAGAGGTAGTGTGAAGGTGCCTGTTTGTACTGCAGTAAATCATTAACAGCTGACTTGCCAAAGGTGTGGCTAATCTAATCGAAGGCCTGAAGCCTAACTCAAAAGACCTAGCTCAGCTGTTGCTCAGACATGTCTTCCTCTCCATGGCTTTATCCACTCATGCTTCTGTTCCAGTGCTTGTAAAGGCCACTGTGTCCTCTGACTGGGCAAGGCTGCAGGTTGTGGGGGGGAGAAGAGGGCTTTTCGTAGATCCTGACTGGATCTGTATTGGAAGCTCTATGAGGAGACTGCCATGTCTAAAATGAGATTGTGAACAAGACTGCCCTCCAGTCCAAACATCACCATGACAGTTTGGGTAGATAAACTCTTTACAGAGCCTTGCTCTGCTGTTAGCTGCAATAAAACAGACTCCCTGTTGCATTCCTAACTGAAGTAGGCCAGAGAGATGGTGCTGGAGAGAGGTAGGAGGGGAGGAGAGTGTGGTGTGCGAGACTGCGCACGCGTAAAAGGAAATTTGTTTGTCACAAGCCAAGCAAATCACTGAAACCAGGGGGATGATGTTACAGAATAGGAACTATTCCATTAAGTCATCAGTAGGACTTTAACCACTTCTGCTGGTGAGGCTGCCCTCGCTGTCCCTGGAGAGGAACTCTTTCAACACTTGTATCATCAGGACTAAAGTAACTCTTCCCTTGTAGTGCTTTCTAGGCTCACTCAGGTTTTCACAACATGTACAGAAGTTGCTGTGTTTGAGTCTCACCTTAGTCTTTGCTCTTCAGAATCTCCCTCTGCTTTTTGAAACAGAGGATCCATCCTCCCTAGTGCTCAGGGCATTCCAGGTCCCTTGGTGTGGGTAACGATTGAAGCCAAAACCACAAAAGCTTGTGTGAGTGGTGAGCAGGGACCTGCCAGGAGACTGGCATGTTTCTAGCCAACAGAAACTGAAGAACTGCAGTAAGATGGGATTTTCTGGGCACCTTTTGGGCCAACCTGATCTGTGATATTCAAGAAGGCAGCAGACCCTGGCCAGGCAAGCACTGGCTTGTCAAAGTCCGAAGTGCAGGAATAGTCCAGCAGAGTCGAGCGGTACAAAAGGGTACAAAGCAGAACACTAGGCCTGTGAGGTCTAGGCATGTATGTAGAAATTGGTCCAGGGACCCCTCCTCTACATAGTGGCTGCTCCTGTGCTCCCAAAAGCTGCCTGAATTCTTTAGACAATTGCTTAGTTTTATCTTTCCTTTTTTTAGCACTGTTTTGCTTATTCTGTTTCTAATTCAGGAATTTGCAGTGGCTGAGATAAGACAGGAGCCATTTCTCTTGTCCCCTTGCCTGGTATCTGTCAGCAGTTTCACTTGTAGCACTGCTGGGAGACATGTCGCTTTTCCTGGAGAGATAAGGCCTGGCAGCTTGTTCCTAGTGACAGCAACCTGTCAGTCCTTGGTGTGTTTCCAGCCTGCTGAGCTTCCTCCCGACTGTTAGCACTGGCTGGTTCCATGCTGCTGAAACATTTCTCAATAGGGTTCTGTTAATTCCTGTAGCTGGCACTGTCTAGCACAGGCTAGGAAAGAAAGTAAGCTCTGTTCTTGCCCAGCTCTCGTGACTTCACTTAGATACAAAAACATCTGTTGAGTCTGTCTCCCTGCAAAAGTGGCTCTGAGACTTCCTGGGACACCTCGGTTGCACCTCGTTTGTAAGAGTCATGAGCAAAGACCTATCTGACAGAGGGGTCAGTGTGGTGCATCTCTGAATGTGGATTACAGTACACTGATGCCACACTTAAGCTCATCCTTCCCTAACGTACTGGGGGGAGTGAAGCTTTGGGACAGCGTAATTAAGGCCAGTGCTTTGTTAGTGTAACTGTGCATGGGGTGGCTCGTACTTGTGCAGTGTTCTGTTGGCAGCTGTCAAGCTGGGGCTCAGATTTTTACTTTCTGAGGAACAGCCTCATCTTCTGCTGGAAGGTTTTTCTTTTAATTTAAAAGTAACATTGGTAATTGGAGGAACTTTTATTTTTTTCTCTTGATTTTTAGACTGTTCTCTGTATTGTTGGCTGCAGGTATATTCCAAAGTGCAGCAGTACAAAAATGCAAAACACCTGAATCTAGTTTCTTTGCAAAAAGTAAAGTACATTAAATACACGAGAAATTACTGATGTAATGTGCTTTTTACTAATTTGGGTGCAGGCATAAAAAAAAAGAAGATTATTTACGAAGTTTTCATTTGTTTTGTCCATTCTGAAGTATGAAAAATATTTAAAAGCCCACTGTTGTAAACATGATGATTCTTTTGTCTCCATCTTGATGGTATATACACATGATATACCACTTGACTCCTCTACACTTAGATGTTGGAATACCAGGGTAGAAGATGACTTATCTCTATGCATGTAACTTTCTATATGTTCTCATAAAATTGCTTGCTTTCCCATTTGGGGCTGAAAGACCAGCAGCTCACAGAGTTAGGTGCAGTATGAGGCTTTTCTGTTCAGCTGTCCCAGCTGTGAAAATCGTGGCCTGAGCCATAGCCTTGGACTAAATCCCTTTCTGAAGTTCACTAAGGTGTAAACCAAACACACACAGTGTTTGCAGCATGGAAAAGGGATTTATTTGTACTCATTAACTGCAGCCATACAGCCCATTCTTGGCTCTGCTTTGTCCCAGTGCCCACTGGCAGCTGCTGCAGGTACAGCCTGAAGTGACCATTACCATACTGTCTGTCACTCCTCTGAAACACCGTGTGTGTGCTAATAAACATACCTTGGGCAGCATATAAACTGCACACAGTGCAGGGAGTCAGGCCCACAGGTCCCTCAAGTAAGGACAGGGATTTGTTTAACTCCCATGCTCTGTAAGGACCGTTCACCTGCAATAGGCAGAAGAGCAGAACCACACACAAGGTGGGGAGGGAGCACTTTCAGCAGCAGAATGATCAAATGAAGCTGTAGCATTGGTGAGTTTTTCCCTTTTGCCTTCATCTTTCTGTTTACAAAAAGCACTGCACGTGATCTGATTTTTCTCTTTGGCAATTTCACATCATAGTAATAAAGCAGGGAGTGTTTGTTGCCAGCTGTACCCAGAGCCTCAGCTGGCATGTCTGGATCAGAAGGCCCACAGGTTGTTGTTTTCAGCAGACATCTCAGCTAAACGTGTCTGTGGCAGGTGGCTTTTGAGAGAGCAGGTTTGGGCTTGCTCCAGGATGTTCTGGGCACGAGAACCTCCCCGTGATGTCAGTGGGTTTTGCTAGCGCCCAGCACCATCCGTGCGGACGAGCCGGTGAAGGGAGGAGGCGCTGCCTGGCACGTGGCCATGCGCGTGTGCCCTGCTTTGGGCTGTGGCTGCACGCTCACAAAGGGCATCCTTGGCTGGCTCGGCACCGGGGCTGTCGTTCAGAAAGCACGTCTGTTTTCTCAGCAGTGTGTGTCTGTGCACCCCCACCCCACCCCAGAAGAGGGAGACAGCGATGGTAAAGAGGCATTACCTTTCTGGTCACACCACGGACCCGGCAGTGGCTGTCACAGACAGAAGGAATTCCATGCTGTGACTTGTGGTCCTCTGAGTCATATTAATTAATATTGTTATTGCCATTGTCAGTGAGCTAGTGTAGAAAGTCATTCTCATAGGACTGAATCACGGTGTCCACGCATGGCCTTGATAGCAGGTTGTGTGACCTCCTGTTGCACTTCATGACTGGGCAGTGGGGCGGACTTGGATCTTCCTGCGCCTGCGGTCGGGGCGTCCGTCACAGCTGCAGCAGCTGTAGCAGCAGCAACTGCAGGCGATGACCATCAGCACCAGAACAGTGACTGGGAAGAGAGGCAAAGGATATTGCTTCATGACATGGGAGCAATCACAGCAGAGTAACCGTGTCTCCTCTAAGTCCTTTGGTGAGCAGCAGAATGAAAAAAGCCTGGTTTCTTTCTGATATGTTTTTTTCCCCTAGATCCCCAACCTCCCTCCTCTTCCTAAGTTCCTGCTTCCTTGTATTAGTTACTCTTTTAATCTGGAAAATCTTTACTAGTTATTTCATGATCTTCAGAGCTATGTACCAAACCATGTGGGGGTATATCTTTACCTGCCTAATGAGCTGTTGTTTCAGAGATGACATGCAGTAATTAAGTAGAGCTGTGTGCCTGGAAAGGATCCTTCTGTGTCACAAGCAACTTGAGAGGATTTGGTTAGTCAAACTGGCTGTTGCATTTCTGAAGAGTGAGAGCAGTGTACCCTTTAATGAGGATAGATATTCATGACTGAGTTGGCTTTACTCTTCTGTATTTGTATTGAAAAAACAGATACTTCAAATGTAGGGGTTTGTTTCACAGAGCAGTGGGCTAATTTGCTGCTATTGTACACTAGGCCTAATGGTTGGTGCTGGAAGGGGTATGTTAGTTTGCCTGGAATAGAAGAGGATCTCATGTTTAATCCTGCAAATCATGTAAGAGTGCATGCATGTGCGTGTGTGTGTGTGTGTGTGTGTTCCTTAAAAGTCTGGCATTGGACTGCCAAGTTATGGGACCTGTGGGGAACTAGCTGTAGGTAAGAAAAAAAATAAAGCAGCAGGTGTGTCTTCCTGAATTCCAGCCCAGGGAGGAGTGTCCAGCCTGGATCCACACCCTTCCTTTTGGCTGGCAGCAGAGTGTACCTCTCTGAGGGGGAGGGCCTGCCTGCCTTCCTGCTTGTTTTCCCATTGTCTAAACAAAATTCACCCCCTCGATCAAGCAACTCTTTGTTATTCCTTCCATGCCATCCCCACACAGAGCAGCAGGAGGGATCTTGCTGTTACCAGAGGAGAATAAATAGGCTCATCTGAAGCATACTGGCTTCCCTGAACTAAGCACAGGGATGGCACTCCGACAGTCAGTATCTTCCATGGCAGTGAGGTGCCCTAATGCCATTTGTCATAAACCATCTCCTGTGCATCAGAACATTGCAGCAGCTCTGGGCTGGTTAAAATACTGCTGTTTAAATTAATACTTAAATACGAGAGCTTTGGGGAAAGCTGGACTGTTGCCTGTTATGCTCTGCATGTATGTAGGGATACACACTAAGTATTAAAAAATTACCTAGAAATTAAACTGTGCCTCAGAGCACAGCCTGGAAGACAACTGCCAACACCACCAACCCACCAACAGAGATTGTGGAGCAAGCTGCCCCTGTAGAAGAGAAGAGACATTCTGACACCCCTTTGCCTCCACCAATAAACTCACCAATAAACAGAAGAACCACACAAAAGGCCACAATCTCCACTGGGTCAGCCTTGGGCAGTTTCTGGAGTTTAAGGAGGAGCTTCTCGCCAATGGTTTGCATTTCCTTCAGAAAGCCTCCAGAAGACATTCTGGCTCAACCTTTCCAGGCTTTATGCTGTAGAAGAACCACACAGAGAATAAACCTTTTAACTGACTAATGCTAGGAAGCTGCCAGCCTTTTTATAGAGCTAGTGATCACAAGGAAAACAAGTTTATCTGGTCTCAGTCCTTGCTCCCAGTAGCTAAGGTGGAGGACTATTAATTGTCTACGTGTTGTGGCACTGTTTTAATTTCAAAATCTGGCTTTGAGGGTGGTTTTGTCAGCTGCATTGTTGAGCAAAGGCAGAACAGTGTTTTCTTCTGAAAAGGACACTTATTTCAGCAGGTGTAGAGTTAGTAGTGGACAGTGCCTGCCTGTGGCTTTCATTCAATGAAAGTACCTTTTTTTTCCCCCCAGTTGTGCTAAGTTGTCTTTCGGAAAAGAAATGAAATTCTAACTCAACTTGAATTTCAAATGCTGAACTCCAGTGGTACAAAGTTTTCTGTTGTTTTTTTACTGAGTAACACAAAGTAGACTCCCTTGAAGACTTACTGCACTTTCATCTACAGAAAGCCCCTTCAAAAACTATGGCACTGACTTCAACACAAGATCATTAATAATGTTTTATTACCCAGTTTTACTGAAAGGTGATGTTAAGAGCTAAAGTCTGTGTTCACTGGGGACAGCTGGATGCTTTTCAAGTTCTTACAGATGAATGCAAGTTATAGATGGTAAGCTAAATGCAGCTTTTTTTTTTTTTTTTTTTTAACCACAGTTTGTTCTAATGGAACAATGTATGGATTGAACTGTGGATGTCCACCCATCACTTCTGGTGATGAGCAAAGTAATGATGAGTTCTGGTGATGAGCCCCTGGATCTGTCAGGGAGATAACTCCCTCAGGGAGCTAATTCCCCCTGTCCTGCTCAGTAGTCTTACACCTTTATTCTGAAAAAAATATTATTAGTCTAGTCAAAATTAGGTGCCTCAGTTTTTCCATCAATATTTGCTGTTCTTTTGCCCAGTGAGCAAGATTCTGGAAGGCACTGCACTAAACAAGCTTGCATGAGGGCCGTGGAAGTTCAAATTTTGCTTCAGTCAGTAACTGGAATAGGATATTGTTGAGAAATATCCATAGCTTCACCTAAAACAAGCATTTGGACAGGTCAGTGCTTGGATCTTGGATATATTGTAACTCTTATGTCATTATTCTATCAGAATGCACTAGCTCATGTGTGCTGTAATAGTCCACAGTGTTTTGTGGGACTTGAACATGGCAATTTAATATCCTAGTCTTAGTGATAACAGAAAGCCAAGTGACCAAGACAGCCCTTCCAGAATAAGCCAGCTAGTTCATTACTGCACATCTGGTTTGGTTACTCAAACAAATGGATGCTTGGAGCTGGGTTTTTCTAAACACACTGAGGACAGAGAGACCTTGGCCGTTTCTTTGCATGCTGGGCTTAAATGCTACAGTGCCAAGTTAAATTACATTCTGTATGTTTACGCAATTCAAGAAGGGGTTTCTTTGTTCTTTTAAATCCAAGCTAAGGAACAAAAATCGGAACCAGCTGGTTTCCTAGGGATGGGGGTGGATGGAAAATCCGCATCTACAGAAGGATCTCTGTGCAACTTAGCAGGGAGGCATAGCTGTGGCCTTGTGACGTGCAGAGGTCACTTTTGAGAGTAGGGTTCAATAGCTCTTTCCAGATGATTGCCGTACCCCCAGCGAGCTGCTCCAGAAACGGCGGCTGTACCCTTCGCGCGGTGCTGCGGGATTCCGGGTCAGCAGCTCTCCGCTCTGGTTTCCATTCCAAGAGATAGTGGTGCAGGCAGAGGTGAAGTGATCTCTGTTTTCTGCTCTTGGCTCTAGAAGAAAAAGACTTTATTTTTTAAAAAATAAGTTTTTCTGGCTCTAATTTTCTGAATATGTTTGTTCCCTTTGGGAGTGTTTCTGCCTTCCCAGAAGCTTTCCTAGCACGGGATCTGTTGTAACTTTCCACACCAGGCTTTGGGCTCCAGCAGGAGCAGCAAGTCTAAGTGCTTGGCTCCTGGAGTTTGGGTGGGCAGTGTAAAATTACTGATCAGGATTGTAGCACTCTGTGTGGATTAGCAAAGTGCCTAGCCTAAAATGGTAAGAGCTTGTTGTCTCAGTAATGGACATTCCTTTGCCCCATGGTACCTGATCTGGAGCTAAGTGAAGGAGTTTTTATTCTAAAACTTGCAAGGAATGTTGCTTGTTTACCTTGGTTTTAAGTTCTTCAGGGACAAAGTCTGATGTTGGTGCTGTGGTCTCTAATGGACCTGTGAGGAGGCAGATGATTTTCTGCTCAACTGCACTTCTGACTGCACACGGGTTCCAAGGGCTCTTGCTGCTTTGGGGTTTCTGCTTGTGGAGTGTAGAAAAAAGGTAAAAAATAAATCACGTCTTTTTTTTAAAAAAAAAAAAAAGTCAAACTTCCCCCCTGAAATTTAGTTACATTCATGGACTTTTGTGTCTTCCATTTCGCTTGTGGTGTACAGTCTTTGGTCAGGACTAGTTTTGATTGTGACCTTTTTCTAATTGATTTCAGCAGAACCAAAACCTTACCCTTGAGTTTAGTGTAGTGAGGCTAGTGCAGAGTGACTGAAGTTGCCTTATGCATCTGCCTTATCTTCACAACACAACAGTGATGACATTACTTACAAACTTCAGAGTGGAGCTGTAGGAATTAATTCGTGTTTTTCTATTATACTGTGTTCAAGCTCTCAGTCACCAACAGCAGTAAAGGCCAGGTGGTGCAGCATATTTGGCTGAAGCAGTAACTATTGTTTATTATTAAAATGGGCAAATATTGAGTGATTTGAAATTCAAGGTTGTCGATCTTAACTGACAGTTTACTTTCTAAGACTGGAATGTTGTTCTGGAGTCACCCAAGTTTGTATCTCACAGATTCTGTTGGGTTTGGAGCAAACATAATTGTCTGCCAGTGTTTTTCTCAATTGGGAATTTCTCCTTGCTTGTTGTCCTTCCCCAAAACTGCACCCACAGGGGATGGGAACCCTCCAGAGTGGAGGAGACATGACTGTTAGGGCAGCAAAGCTGACGGAACTCGTTATGGAAAAAAATGCTGAATGATCACAGTGCAGTGTAGTCTTCAGAATGTATTGTCTGGCTAATGTCATGAACTTATGCTCCATAGCTGTAGCTAGAGATCGTATGAAGTAAAAATAGGGTGAAGAGAGGGAAGATAAGAAACTTGAATAGAAAAGAAAGTGAACACAATGCTAATGTCTTGTGACAGGCAGTTTGGAAGTTCTGCTAGGTTGGGGTGGCAGCCTGAAATTCGTGGTTTCAGCTGTTTCCTTTTTGGCTGTTCTTTAAAAAACAACTCATCTATCTGGTGTTCTATCCTCCTCTGTGTTACAAGGCCTGGCAAGGGAAGAAATAAGCCAAATCTTCTAATTTGAGTTTATTTGGTTTTGAGAATTAAAAAAAGGCTGAATCTGCCACGTGTCGTAAGCTGTCAACTTTGGTTGAGAAAAGAGAGCCCAGTAATGATGCAGGGGGATGCCTGACATCTGCAGGGGGCTGCTCAGCTGCAAGGATCAGATGATCCTTTGAAACCAAGGCAGCATGCTTGGGGCTTCTGTGGAGTTGGATTCCCAGAAAGTGCTAATACTTGTTTTTAATGCAGATTCATCTTACTGTGCCCACTGAATAAAGCTGTGAAAATTGCTGTAATAGCACTGAAATTGTCTGAACTGTTTTAATGGACTTATGCCATACTGAAGCACTCAAATTAGTTGGCTGCTCAACCCTTTTGAGAATAAAGCCATTAAAAGGCCTCGATCTAGATATTCAAAAGAAGAGCCTTGGTCAGGGTTTCTTTGTACTGTGAATGAGCTGTAGGGGGGAGCTTCCAGGCTTCAAGCAAGAAAAAGAGCTTTGGGATGGCCATGTAAGGGTGGGGTCCACATCCCTCTGTCTGCCTTAAGCTAGTCAGGTTGCTTTAAGTATTTTGGAATTGATGTAAATTGATCCAGGATTTCGGCCTGTTTTTGGTTTGGAAAGATGTAGACTATCTTCGTGTCTACACAGGTGCATCAAAAGTTCAACATTAGGGAGTGGATGAGTTTAAATTTAAATTTACTGCTGAGGTATGAGACACTTGTTTAGTCACAACCCTGGTGGCATTTCATCCGCCTATTTCAGTGCAAATAACATGAATTGGAGTTTGTGGTTTAGCCCCAGGACTGGAAGTTAGTAAATGTAGGCAGTCTTCCTGGCCTGCCAGTGATGCTTACTGGTTGTGTGACTTGGGTAAGTCATCCCATCCCTTTCATGGGTGACATCATCTCTGCAAAGCAGCAGAACACGTAACCAACCATCAGAGGTTTGTTTGCTAATGGTCATGTGCCCATGTCTCTAACATGCTCTGTCTTTAGATAGCCAGTAAGTTTTGGGGTTTTTAAGGTTTTGTTGCAGTTGCAAAATGAAGTGACCTTTGCTTGCGAGCTGCTTGTTACAGTGCAGTCACTGAGCGCCTTTAGGAGGAAAGTAAATGAAAGCGTGGCTTGCACTTGTGGTTGCTCCTTACTCCGTCATGCTCTGCAGGGTTTATTTCTCCGGACACGACCTCCCAATCCAGTGGTTTCCCTGTGCTCCCTCCGTGACTTTTTGCTTGTGTCGGTTTGTTGCTACATTAACCGAAAAATGGAGACGAAGCTTTAGAGGGGAGAATCTGTTGGTGGTGCCCTGAAGCTGCCAGTGCCTCTAGTCCTAGTGCTGTAGTCCCAGTGAAGGTGTGCTGGGTAGCCTCCACTGTGCCCACTGCCCATATCAGCAGTGCCCCAGAGACCTTACAAAATAGGACCTCCCTGACATGCCCAGGAAAGCAGAATGCCAGGGCAACGTTCTCATTGCAGTGTTGTCTTTCTCCTCAAAACTGTGTCTGTGGAGAAGTAGACATTTTGTGGTGGTGTTACTCTGAAAAGTTGAAGAAGCTAGTTGAAATTGGACCAACAGAGGGATGGGAAGCCTGTATGGATTGTAGTAGCAAATTTTAGAAGGCAATCCCAGCCTCATGGAAGGAGAGTGCTGAGCAGCTGAAGCGGAGTGAATGGGTTTTATTCTGGTCTAAAATGTTAGATTCTGACTGCATTTGGCCACTTTCTTAGAAACGTGAAGGCTTGGCCAGTTTCTAAGCCTACCAGCTTTGTTCTTGGTTCCTGAAACTTGCTTCTGATTTTGTATGGATAAGGTCTGCCATGCTTCCTGTCTTAAAACAGTGCTGGGCTGTGAGGTGGTGTTACAGTGTAGATGCATTTTGGCAGAACATGTAATAATTACTGCGTGATTGTTTATTGTTCTAAGTTTGTAATGTACTTCTGAGAAGAAAAGGGCTATAGAAATGTAGTTGTATTATCGGTGCGTTTCTCCCTCACCATTGTTAATGCAGCATTTGCTGCCATGACTGTAGTTGACTAGCCATGTGAATCTGAACTATAGTTCACAGACAAGCCCTTTTTTCCTAAAACAGGAGTGAATGGAGCTGGTCAGACCTATAATTCATTCCCAAGCAGATGAAAATAGTTTCCAGTATCAAGAGAACCCAGCCTTTTAACAGTACACACCCAAACTGGTAAATTGAAGCCCAGTGTCATGGGAGAAAAGTTTGACTTTGTCAACTGGTCTGGAAAAGAAGGCCACACATTCTTTCAGATTATACAGCTGTCCTGGCTGGGTAGCTGTTTGGCTGGAATACCCTGTCATCTCCACCACACACTATTTGGAGATTGGTTTTGAGGCAGCAGTGTAAATGTTCCTTCCCTCCCCTACAACCTAACATTAGATTAATATAAAAAGACATTCAATTCCCTGCAATAACAGCTTCAGTAGCTGAGGTGTACCCACTGGGACACTGAGCTGAGAGTCTCTACACCTCTTACAGAACACCCATGTTTTCTCCAGTCCATCCCACAAACAAGTCCCCAAAACCCTATGAGATAATTCCTCACTATTAGTCCCATTTTTAAGTGCGGAAACCAAAGCCTGGAGCCATCCAGTGAAAGGAAAAGGTCAATTTTAAAAATAAACCTGTATGTCTTCTACAAGAGAACTTTTTTTAGGGTTACTGATGTTCGAATAGCCTGAAAGTCTATTCTAATATTAGCAAAATAACCGTTTCCCAGGAAGCTGGCAGAAAACCTTGCAAAAATAGTTTCTTCACAAAGATACTGGGATCTATCAGTAGTTTGGTCTTTGGGGTGAGGCAGCTGAAGCCCCCCGAGAGTGCTGGAAACACCTCCATCTTCTTTCAGTCACCTCTGTGCCCTGTGCTGGTATCAGACCCATGGGTCTCAGAAATGACATACATTTCTGAGTTGTTTGAAATATGCTGGTCTAATCCTAGGAAAGATGCCACTTGGGTGTAGGAGCTCACACCCGAAGGCTGCGACAGCTGCTTCCTCAGGAGAAGCCGTTTTGAACCACATCAGCTGTGGCTGCGTGGGGCAGTGATGAGAGCCTGCATGGAGGGAGGGGTGGGTGCTGCTCTCCTCAGCCAGCTCCCTCACAGGCTCCTCAGTGCCAGCGTCCAGCTCTGCTCCCTGGCCACTGCAATCTGCGTGGGCCGGGGCCTGTGTCACCGAGAGGCTCTGCTCTTATCAACCCCGTTGATTTTGTACCTCCACTCCCAGAACCGCCTTTGGGTCGCGGTCAGGCTGCGAGGCCGTGCACGGGGACAGCTGTGACACAGGCCACGTCCTGCTCCCTTCATCCAGACACGTGTTTGGTACTGCTTACTCCCCCGGCATGTGTCCGACACGGCTGCGGCTGGACAAGCCCTCAGCCAAACCCGTGAAGATTTTGTTTTGGCGAGGAAAGCTTGGCATGTTTCTCTACCTCCCTCGCTCCCTCCCCTGCCTGTCTCTCCTTGCTCCTCCCGCCTTCCTTTTTTTTTTCTTCCTTAAACTTTTTTTTTCCTGTAGTTATTTGAGAAACCATCTTAACTGCAACAAACAACCTACAGAGACCCTTCATTAGCAGGGTGGAAACTTCCCTCCATCCCCTTTGAACCTTGGGCTAGACTGGAGGCGTGTGGGGCTTAACTACTAGATCTTCTCAGCCAGGCAGGTCCAATTCGGTGTTTGTACAACACCTAGGTCAGAAAGACCTGCCCTCCCTTCCACGTTAATGAGAATGGAGAGATGTGGAAATACTAGATCCTTAACATTCCTCCCTACAGGCATGTGTAGGATCATCGGGAAGAGGGTTTTCTGTGAGAACTGGCTTTCTGTCTCTCTCCCTACCTGTTTGTAAACAGCTGTCTGCCCATGTCTCCTGGAAGAGGCAAGAGGTCCCAGCTCAGTGCTAGGAGCTGCAAGAGCTTCCAAACCAAGTGATTAGCTTCAGATGGCAGACAACAGGTTTACATGGACAGTCTCCTTGCCAGCCCCCCTTCCCTTAACCAGCAGCAAAAGGGAGATGGAAGCACAGGTTGTGGGACACCTCTCTATGTAAATAAAGACTCAATGATCTTAAAGGTCTTTTCCAACCTAAATTATTCTTAATCCAAAATTTGCACGTATTTGGCGTATTCTTTTCCTTCCCTTCTCACTGCATTCAGACCCAACAGTCTTGTTCCTGTAAACCGTGGATGCATGTGTATGTGTTCTCTCAGAGCAGTGTTTTCTCATGCTGTTTTAAATAGTAAACCAGCATCTGTGCCTGATACACAGGCTGATTTATTTTTTTTTAAATACTTTTCTTAGAAGCTGTGTAAAATCTTTCCATTTACTTCTATTGGACACAGATGCTTAACTTGCACACAGTATCGTAGTTCCCTGACCAGGGTTTGTTTTCTAAGCTCTCTGTTTGCTTCAGGATTTGGGGGATAAAACTTAGCTCCAGCTGGGAGGAGGAGCTCTGGAGAAATGCTATGGCTGGCACCCACTTGGTTTCACATGAGCTTGCCTGTGCTGGCAGCTGCTCTCGAATGGCACATACACTGTTGGTACGGCAAAGCAGACCAGCTCTCTTGTCCACACCGAGTATTAATATATCAAGTCATCGCTGTGGAGAACACCCCGTGCTAGACCTGCTTATCAGCTAAGGTCACATTCCATTCCAGCCCCAGGAAAATGAGCAGACAGCCTTTCTTTCTAATCGCAGGGAAGTTGCTTACCCCTGCCGGGCTGTGGAAGCCCCGCAGGACCGCGGGCTGGCTCCCTTTGTTAGCCGAACGGCCGCGGCGCAGGTTCCTGCAATCCTATTAAAAGCTTTTCCCTCGCCCCCTTTGCTCCTCAGCGTCCCCTGCAAACAAATTGAGGCTAGCGAGCTCTGCTGCGCGGCTGATCTGTAGTTCACCGCACCAGGAGCTCCAAAAGCTTCACCTCCTTGCTCGCTAGCTGAACGTTAAGGGGCTCGGGTTGACCCACCAGCAGCAACAGCTCAGCCTTACCCCAGCCGCGCCGCAAACTCTCCTCCTGCTTTTCTTGCTCTCTTCTTAAACTTTCACGGCATCTCTCCCCGGTTAGGGTCTGGCTCCTCGCTCGGCTCCTCTCTGCTCTGCTGCTGACAGCCAGCTGTTGTCTGTGCCTTTTTTTT
>NW_008631092.1:0-9817 GCF_000691845.1 Merops nubicus | reverse complement strand
CATGGAAAATCTTGGAAGCATGGCCTCATGACACACCTCAGCCATCGAACCACAAAAGGTAACTAAAAAAGTTTTTTAAAACAAATGTTCTGAAGCCGATCGCTTGACTGTTCGACCCTCTTGTCGTAGTTCAATGGCCGGAGAGAGGGACACAATCGTGGTGTGGGACAACTGAAATTACTTTGTGTCTTGTGCAAATAGCACTGATCCTGCAGCCAGGAATTGCATTGAGAGGTGTGCACGAATTTAAGCCTTGCGTGGCATGGTATAGGAGACTTTCATAGTGTCCTTACCGAATTTGGCGCCTATATATACTGCATGCACTCCCAGTGAGCCATAATTGAGGTGAGCTGTTGACTTACTACCACCCATAAACACGAGCTTCTTCACCCTAGAATCCCTTGCAACTAGCTCTTGGGCTGCCTGGTGAACATGGTAAGCCACTGCTCTCTTTGTACTGCGTAGCCTGTGAGTATGCCTGGTGCCATATTGGAGCTGTATTTTGAAGATTTTGCATCTAATCTGGAAACCCGGTTTTGGCAGCAGGCTTGAGGAGTTGCTTAAGAAGATTTCAAACACAATGAGAAGGGTTTTTCACGTGAATAAAACGATAAGAATTTGACCTGATCTGTTGTCCAGAAGAAACTTGCTTTTTCACGATAGTTGTAGTTCCAAAATTGTGTAGTAACTTTTCCATTAGGTATTCCTTCCATGAGCACAGAGGCATAGTGCCTACGCCTGATGTGAAAAAGCCTCCCCTTTGTACGCTGTAGTATGTTTCATTCCTGTATGTTTCTGTGTGTCAAAGACTGGCTTATGCAAACTGACTGTTCTACTTCATCCAGTCACTGACAGTATCTTAAACCAGCAGTTCAGTCATTTTTCAGATCATTGTGTTTTCTGGTCTGTGTCACTGACTCGGTGTGCTGCAGGAGACAAATGTAGACTTCAGCTTGTTGAGAAAGTGGATAAAATAGAATTATATCAGAGGAAGGGTCTTTTGAAGAGTTGTCTCCAAATCTGAGGAGCTCGTAAGCCTGTTAAAAGAATTCCTTATATGAGTGAGTAGTCCCATGTGAGCTACTCAAAATACTTTACGTGACATTTTGGCATAAGGAGATGGGCAGTCTTTCAGGGAAGAAGGTCCGATAGAAAGTAATCGATCCTCTTATTTTTTTTTTTCTCTAATGACATAGATGTGATAAGTACGTACAACGTCATTTGTTTGGGCCAGCTTCTGAATTTACAAATGGCTGCATGTAAAAGCTAGACTTGTTGGACAAGGTGACTGAGTGGCACCTTTGGAGATGCTGTCCATCCCCTAAATACTGTGATGGGTCACTTTGAATGTATTTTTTTCATGACTGGAAAATCATAATCCCAAATATCTACTACATCCTTTGGAACTGTTTTTTGACAAGGCATCAGCAGTGCTTCAAGAATCTAGGAATTGCCTCCTACTGCCCTGCTGCTTCCCGATTGTCCAGTCTTTCTGGAAGCCAAAACCTGTCCCCTTGCAAACTCCATAGGTGCAAGACGTCTTTTTTCCCCAACATGTACTTGAGGCAGGACACCATTCATGCTGATACAGCTGTCCTTCTCACACACTCCTCTTCCAGGACGTCCCAGTTGCTGGTTGTCTTTACACCCACAGCAGCTCTGTCATGCTTGTGTGCTAGCCAGATTAGAACCAGGAAGGGGAAAGCATGACAGCCCTGCTGCAGCCACTCTAGTTTGTGTCCTCTGAAATGGAGACATTCAGGTAGCACTGCCTCCACACTCTGATGAGATGCCAGCAAGAAAGGGGAGCACACAGACAGAAGCAGCCCAGTGGGGAGGACCTGACCATTGGGGACAGCAGCACAAAAGTCTCATTGCCAATAGTGTAAGGATGCTGGTTACTTGCTAGTTGTGGTATCTTTTGGTGTCACGTATGCATGGAATGGTGATGCTGCACCTCACAAGCACAAAGACTGGTCGTTCCAGCAGTCTCGTGGGATGCAGCATGTAATTTCCCCTCACCTGGTTTGTAAATGTTTCAGCTGACTAGATGGGATATGCAGCAGAGCTTTATTTCCACCCTTGTCTTTCTCTGATTACCTGCATGAAGCTCCAGAAGAATAACCCATGAATCACGGTTATGGTTACAGGAGCAAGGAGGGGAAGAGGAGGTAATTACTGTTTTTATTTCAGTTTTATTAGAATAAACTTACCATAAACCATCTATTTCAGGTTACAGTTGAAGGTAAAATGCCAGAAGGAGAGTATTTTCATCCTTCCTTATAGAGTCATGTTGACAGTAAGTAAAATAAAGTTCTCATTTTTCAGGTGAAAGTCTTTGTAAGGAATCCATTTGCCAGTGCTTTACTTCATATTGCTTAGAAAATACAGTGATTTTTGTATGGTTGAAATGCGTATGTTCCTTGTCAAGATGCAAAATATGTCGAAAAAAGTTGGGAAGTATTTGATTTCGGAAGTGCAAGAAATTGTTCAACTATTGTCAGAATAGGACCATAGCTGAACTAATGCAAACAATGCTTAGATAGTTGGCAGCAGGAGCATTGTGTCTGTGCTCTCTTTTTTCTGGCAGATCTGTCTGTTTCTCAAAGGAGACAGAGAAGATAGGCTTACATGGAGCAGGTGCATAGTAAACACAAGGGAATTTCTCTTTAAATGCAAATGTGGTTGTAGTGTAGATTTATGTGTACAGTGGAACCATTGGAAGCAAGAAAATAGAACATATGCATCAGATACCTTATTGATTTAAGGTCCCAAGAGAGTTTTTAACTGAGGGGAAAAAAGTAATTAATTAATTATTGTGGAAATATCACTTGCTGCTTACTTGTCTAAGGTAGAAATGTAATACCTTCTGAGATAAAGCTTCAAGTGAATCAAAGGTCTGAAGATCTTAGAGCTATCAAAGTACAAGCCAGCTGTTGTAGTTTGGCAGTTGGGGCAATCCTTCATTAGCTATGTTTTCTTGTATGTTAAGGAGTATTTACAAGAGCGTATTTTGGATGTGAAAGTGGTTGATTTGTGCTTTGTAAAGAACTACTGAGTAACCCTTGAAAATGTGTTTTTCTGGTAAAAAATGTAGCATTAGGTTGTTAAGGTTTGGTAAGGTTTGTTGTAAGCATTTCCTTTTCAGTTCCGTTTCCTCCCCAGTTTTTGTTTGCAGGGGAACTGCTGGCATTATTTTTGTTTATATTGGAGAAGAAGGCATTGTCTTACTTATCTTTTAAATTCAACACAGTGTATTACATGACCTCACCTTGTGTAGAAATCCTCCCCACTGCTCCCCATGTGTCTCATTGTTACTGTATCAGTCTGGAACTTAGCATTTAAAAAGAAATTCTAATCAGGAGCTTAACACCCCTTCAACACCCACCCCCCACCCCCTTTTTTTGCAAAATTTGTTTACATCTGTGAGTAAAAATCAGGCTGGGCTGCATAGCTTTCTCACATGTGCATGAGAGGGGTATTCACATGATTATGACTTGAAGCTATACCACTCTGTTGATTATTCATCCATGTAGTTCTTTTGCAGGGTCTGGCTCTGTGCATGTATGTATCTAGTGTTCTCTTTTACTGAAATACAACTGTAAATATTCTGCCTTTTGAAGGCTACACTGTCACTTCCAGTTGAGTCACAGTAGTAAATTTATGGAGGGCCCAAGAATTACTTTTGAATTGGCTCAAGATTTTAAATATTGAAGTTGTCAGCGTGGTGAGAGATTTATTTGGATACTTGTAAGTGCTGTGTGCAAGATGTTTTTAAAAACAAAACAAACAAACAAAATAAAACCGGGAAGTATAGTGCATACAGAAGCAGAAGAATGCTAGTAAGGTAAATAAACTGCATGTCACATTCCCTGACACACCACTCTGTTGTGCTCAGTCTAAATATACTCATTTCTCCCTTTGTACATTCAAAGAGTCTTAAAGGTATATGTCCTAATTACGCTAGGTACTGGGATATTATAATTTTGCAAACTCATATGGTGACCACAGGATAAAGCACAATATTTGTGCTTGTTGCTAGGACATGGGCAAAAACTTATCTTAAGTTACAGCATGGAACCACTAGGAAATTGAGTTATACTTACATCATTAATTATTTGCTTTTCATTAATCTGAACCAGATTTTAAATTAGAGTTAAAGGAATTTAAGGTGGCTAAATGTAAGCAACCTCGAATAAATCTGTAATCTTCAACTCCACCAGTGCTCTTCACTTCATATCTGCAGAATCATGTTACCTGGGCTCTTTGACTAACATTATTCATATTTAAGTTAATGGGCATTCTTGTGATAGATATGATTGGAGTGAGGTGGTGTACCCATGAAACAAGGAACAGGTTAGAAAACTGAGAATTCAGCTTTCCATTGTCCCTTTGAATATGATGCATTCTACCACATCTTTATGTGATAGTTTGCTTAATGCAATTTGATAGCATAACTTTCAGGAGGCTGAGTTTGTTTATATTTGTCTTCATACATCTTTGTATTAGTTATCTGTGTATGGCATTTTAAGTGTTCCATAGGAAAAGGTGCACTACCATTTAAAGTCTGATTATGATAACAGGAGTTGCTGTTATGATTGAACAGGCCAGATCTTGTAAAACATGCTGCCAAAGCAATTAGTTGCAAGTTCTGAGAAACAAAATTGTGATAATACTGTTACAGAACTCATGGTGTAGTTCCAAAAATTAATGGTTGGAGGTTTTGCATTTATTTTCATAGGTTTCTGTTAATGTTTGTTTGTGTTGGTGTACCAAGTTATATCTGTAATAAATGGTGATAATACTGTTCTTGCTGATAAGTTGAGACTTAATTCTGGATTCAGGAAGCCTCTGTTTACAAATAGCTCAATACAACATTTCTTATAACAGAGTTTGGGAGCACCAGTGTCTGAGAGATTAATATAAAATCATTACTTACTTCTCAGCATTATGAATCTGCTCCTGGCATGTATGACACAAATTTAGCAATTATCTCAGCTGTTCTGTAGTGCTTTCAGAAGCATTGATGGTGTCAGCCTAATGGGTAGGTTTTTCACACCATACTTGGCAACTTCAGCTGTCTTTCTCTAAAACTGAACAGATAGCAATTAAACTCTCACCCACTTCCTTGCAGTTCTTCTTGAGGGTCATAGATGAAACACATTAGCAAACAACGTAATGGAAATTGTATTTCTGCTCTTTGTGCTCTTTGCTGTGATATTCCCTATGTGGAGGAGTTAACCATTGCCTCTCTGCATTTCCTAGTGAAGCACCTCACCTGTCGGATCTGAGATGAAATGGCTAGAACAGCACTGGCCAGTCACTGGAGGTTTTAGTTTTTGAGTGCTGAAATGCCCAGGTCCAGACAGCTAAGTGGAGCACAACTGTGCATGTGCTTAGGGTTTCCACAGAGAGACAGGCAGCAGCAAAAGATTTTGTCCCTGTGCCCTGAACTTTCTGTATTCCACTAGCTCGCTTCTTCCCAGAGTAAATTAGTCTGTATGTAATGCCTGCTGCTGTAATCCAATTCCTACCAGAACTTTAACTGAGTCAAAACTAGTTTGTGTGTGTGTCTTTTTACTCTTCTCATAAGACAACTAAGCGTGCTGAAGAACTGCATTCCTTCTTGTCTTCTGGTTGTGATTTGGCAAAACGCACACAAAATCTCCCTTGAGTGAAGAATTCACTACACAGTGAGTTTAAGAACATGTGTAAATCCTTTTGGTCACTTGCTGGACAAATGGTAGTAAGCTATTCTTGAGAGGATGTAGTATTTGTAGTTAGTAGAGTAACTGTACAGTAAACCACTCTTTGAGTGGAGGAGGTCCTGGATCTGAAGGACTTGATCAGCTCCTGGGTTTCTGTGTCACGGTAAGTTCTGCCCCTGGTGGCAGCAGTAGTGGGTGAAGGCATTGTTGGTGTCTTCATGTTCTTCTGAAATAACTGGCCTTGTAAGACGAGATAACTAAAGTGCCTGCTTAGGTTAGGACTTCCAACATTTGGTGTTGGTACTTTGTGAAGAGGATTTACACATAAGATGGATGCCTCCAGCTGCCTGTAGAGCGAAACAGTGTCCCTTCATTAGACAGTAAAGCTGAGTGAGTTGCTGTAGCTGAAGGATGAGGTTAGTGTGGCCTGACTCTGTGAAGCCCCACAAGAAAGGCCAACTAGCATGTGTTACGGTGTCCTCCAAGAGTACAAGAAAATCAGGTTGTGTAGGGGGAGGAGTTACCCCAGCTAATATAGTTTAGCAAAATGGACACTGTTTACAGCATGTGTTCCTTATCAGGTCCCATATGCGTTACAATATGTTCTCAGGCTTTACTTTTTGCAGTTTTTAGATGAACATATCGACAGTAGCACTATTTCTGGATATGTCTACACTGCAGTCAAGTAGTGTGATCGCAGAACATGCAGACAAATCTGTACTGGCTTTGATCTCTGTGTGATGTGAAGACACGCCAGCCTGGACTCGAGAGGGCTGTCCAAGCCTTCTGGACAGATTGTTAAGCCATGCTGAATTCTGCTTTCATCTGTCTTTACTGCTATTTTTAACTGTGCTATCTAGATTAGCACTACTGTGGATACTCCTACACATGCTGACATAAATTCATGACTGCATACCTACTGCTTCCCTACAGCACTGTCAATGGCTGCTCTGCATCTGGGCATGTGTCCCTTACTCTTTGTACTGAGACAGTCTGGCTTTCTTTTCCACTGAATTCAGTTGGTTATCTCACTATTTAATTCCTCTACATAAGGAATTACAGAAGGGGCAAAGGAGTGTGAGAGAGGCTTCTGGCAATTTTCCACTTCAAAAATCCATTTCATAGTCTCTAATTCCAAGTTTGATTCTTAAGCTCAGCCTTAAAGAACTTCTAGATCCAGGTGACATGTTTTTGCAAGTGTTGAAGTCCAAATGAGAGACCAGGTTGATGAAGCAATGTTAGAAAGTTAGCATTTTAAAATGTTACTTATGAAAGCATTGAACCTAGGGCACTATTATGTTAAACTATTTTTGAATTTTTATGAAAAATATCAGCAAAGACAGTAAGGTGTTTATCATATGTAAACCATTGTATGGCTTTGTTAAAAGGATTTGAATGTATTTTTAAGAGAAGTAATGTGTATGATGCTTTAACATTTCAAGGAAGAGCCATGCATTGAAAAGAGTTTAATGGGTGTGGGGTTTGTTGTTTGTTTTCTTTGTTTGTTGTAGAGTTTTTGTTTATTTTTAATTGATACAATAAGGATTATCAATGAAGTGTGTTTTTAATTAAGGTACCCCACTGTAAGAGTAAAGTTTGACAATAAGTGTACTTACACATCGGATTTAAGAATTTTTTATTCAGAAATAGACTTTCACCTTATTAAAACCCAACCAAACCAATGAACGAAACCACAGCAAACAGCAGAACTGATCTAAGGACATAGTCTGAAAGATCTCTCTAGTATCTAATTCTTTTACTGTGCAATTTTCATACTGTTTAACAAAGACAGAAGAAAACAGTTTGAAAATTGAAGTTATAACATAAAAAGATGAATCTATGGTTTGTTTTTTTTTTAATGCCACAACAATGTTTTACATAAAAGCGAGTACTGCAAAACAAAGGCAAGTACAAAATAAACTCTGACAAGGCATATGTTTCTGTGACATGGAACATACTGTAAAGTAAGGTGAAGCTGAACTTGTCAGCCCAGTGGAATGTTGTGGCTTACTTATCTGCCAAGAAAATATTTTGTTTTGAGATAAATGCTTGAATTGAAATAAATAAAGTATTCCGTCATCTTTCCTTAAAGAGTTCTTTAAAAAAGTACTTCTTATGAATGTCCTTGACACCTTTCTGAGGAAGAAGAACAGTCTTAGTTCACTGGATGGAGCACAAGTATGCAAGCGCGTACCAGCTAAGCCTGATTGTCTTTAATAAAGTTTCTAACTCTCCACTTATCCACCTATAAAATAAGAAAATATATTAGGAAACTGCAGTAACAGAACTGACAACAGCAACATCTCCTCATAATATTGAGATCTAACAGTGCCTATTATTTTTGAGTATGAAAAAGATTCATCCTGTTCCTGAAAAGCTCCAGCACCTTCATAGCATGAAGGTGGTAGAGGATATGTGTATCTCCTCTGGTGTACTTAGTCCTCTTCTCACTTCTCTCAGTGGCCCTGCATGATGCTAGGGGAGCCCTCTTCACAGGACTGTGCTCCACACCGGTAGTTCATTGTGTGCTGGAAGTGGAGAACTTAGTGTCTTCTTTTGGTTGAACCTCCTTGGGGGTAAAAAAAAAAAGCCATCCCTGGAAATTACATGAATAGTTAGCAGATCTGTGGTAGTTACAGAGTCAGATGCTTTTAAATTAAAAAAATGGGAGAGCCATTTTTTGCTGTCTTCACTGTTCCCCTTTTTGGCAGGTTGTATGGTGATCAGGGACGCTTAGCTCATCCTTGGCTCATTTGCTGGTGGAGCTGGAAGGCACATAGATGAGGGGGGTAAAGAAATGGTATGGGGGACCTGGTTATACAGGACATGGAAAAGGTGGAAGTACCAAGTGACTTATTTGCCTGAGTCTTTACTAGCAAGACTGGCCTTCAAGGGAGAGAGAAGGTTGGAGCAAGGAAAGTACACCCTTTGTGGAAGAGCATCAGGACACAGAGTACTTCAGCAAACTGGAAACATGTACATCCATGGGCCCTGATGGGGTGCAAGCACAAGCACTGAGGGAGCTGACAGATATCGTTGTGAGGCCACTCAATAGTTTTTGATCAATCGTGGCAACTGGAAGAAGTACCTGAAGACTGCAGGAAAGCAGATATCATCCCCATCTTCAAGAAGGTCAAGAAGGAGCACTCAGGGAACTACAGGCTGGTCAGCCTCACCTCAGTCCCTGGGATGATGCTGGAGCAGCTAATCCTGGAAAGCATTTCCAGCCACATGAAAGACAAGTTATCAGTAATAGTCAGCATGGGGTGGAATTCATGCTTGACCAGCTCAATAAACTTGCATAATGAAATATTCATCCTGGTAGGTAAGGTGAGAACAGTGGATGGTGCCTATCTAGGCCTTGGAGAGGAACTTTTTGTGTATGGTCTGGATGAGCAGGCAGTGAGGTTGATTGAAAACTGGCTCTATGGCGTGGACCAGAGAGTAATGACTAGTGAATGGAAGTCTAGTTGGAGAACAGTGATGAGCAGTGTAACCCAGGGGTCAAATCTGGAACCAGTCCTGTTTAATATCGTAATTAGTGTTCTGGAGGGTGGGGTAAAGTGCACCTTCAGCAGGTTTTCAGGTGACACAAAGCTGGGAGGAGTGGCTGGTATGCCAAAAGGTGATACTGCCAAATAGAGGGACTTCAATAAGCTGGAAAAGCAGGCTGACACAGAGCTCAAGTTACTGCACTGAAGTGCACAGACCTGTACCTGGTGAGGAACAAGCCCACACAGCAATATGTGCTGGGGGCCACCCAGCTGGAAAGCAGCTTGTCAGAAAAGGACCTTGGGGTCCCAGTGGACACCAGCCTGAACATAAGCCAGTAGTGTGCCCATTGGCAAAAGTCGTGAATGGCATCCTGGGCTGCACTGGACAGAGTATGCCCAGTAGATCAAAGGAGGTGATACTTCCCCTCTACTCAACCCCACTGAGGCCATATCTGAATCCTATCTCTATCCAATGCTGGGCTCGCCAGTATGAGAGAATTGGATATGTTAGGGAGAGTCCAACAAAGGGCCACGAAAATGAGTGAGATTGGAGCACTTCACACGAGAAAAGGCTGAGAACTCTGGAGGTGTTCAGCCTGGAGGAAAGAAGGCTCA
>NW_008631091.1:0-3381 GCF_000691845.1 Merops nubicus | reverse complement strand
CTCATCACATCTTCCGTGGGTCTCTGCTCCTGCCCACCGTGGATCTCACCGGTGGGTCTGGCTGAAAATTTATTCCTCTCCAAGTCACTGGGGAATCTGTGCCATGGCATGTCCCAGGGTGACAATGGGGACTGGAGCATCTCTGCTGGGAGGCCAGAGCTGGGGATGTCCAGTCTGGAGACAAGAAGGCTCCAGGGAGACCTTCTGGTGGCCTTTTGGTACTTAAAGGGGCCTGTCAGAAAGATGGGGAGGGAAAGGCAGATCGGGGAGTGTAGGGACAGGACAAGGGGTAACAGTTTCAAACTGAAACAAGGTAGGTTTAGATTAGATATAAAGAAGAAATTCTTCCCTCTGAGGTTGGTGAGATGCTGGAACAGGTTACCCAGAGAAGCTATAGATGCTCTACCTCTGGAGGTGTTCAAGACCAGGTTGGATGGTGCTTTGAGCAACCTGGTCCAGTGGGAGGTGTCCCTGCCCAGGGCAAGGGAGTTAGAACTAGGTGATCTTTAAGGTGCCTTCCAACCCAAACCATTGTATGATTCTGTGATGCTCCCCCAAACACCTGAACTGGGCTGCAGAACATAGTGGCTCAACAGGATGTGAGTGATGCAGCTGAACCAGCAAAAAGGAGACTACAAGTGCCACTTTCTGGCTGAAATTCCTGGTGTGATCCATAAAGACACAAAGGAAGGGTTGGAGGGGTGGCAACTGTGGGTAGCCCTGGTGAAATCACAGTTGCAGTCACAGCCAGTTCTCAGCTTCTCATTTTGCAGAGCATTTGGGGTCCATTCAAGGGGTGGGAAACCTGCCTGCAAACCAGACAGCTCAAGGGAATCACTGCAGGAGGGAAGGACTTGGGCAGACTGGGGTCTGCATCTGTGTAAGGACAAGTGCCTCAAACCTCCCTCGAATCCAGCAGTGGTGACATAAGATCTGGCAGCTGCACATTGGAGCTAGAAAAGTTCAAATGGGAAATAAATGACAGGTTTTTTTTAATAAGGAGGGCAATTACCTTCCTGAGAGACATAGCAGATTCACCACCTTTCAAGTCTTTCAACACAGGCGAGGAGTCTTTCTAAAAAATCTCCTCTCCAGCTCAACCACAGGGTTGTTAGCTCTGATGCAAGAGCTGCAGATGTCACTGGCAGCAGAAGGTGGGAGCAGAGTGGATTTTTCTGGGGTTTATCCCTACGAATCTGAACCAACAGCAGGGTCTGATTCCAACCTGGCTGCTCCGGACAGTTTTAGGTGTGAGATTCAGGGGGTGCTGCTGTGGAGCAGAGCAGCCTCAGCACCTCTGCGAACGTGCAGCTGGATGTGGACCTGCAAGGACCGGTGGGACCGGCTTGGACACCCGGCCTCCATGCTGCTGGCACCTGAGGTGTCGCTGCAAGCACGGGGCACGACCCTGCTGTCCCCAGGCAGGTTGCACGCTGCAGCAGTCCTCTGCCGGCATCCCCTGGAGCTCGCCGCTGCAATGACAGGGCTGGTGAAATAGCTGCCTGGCTTCTATTCACCCCTCTTGGATCGTTGGGTGCTTCAGGTTTGTTGCCTGCCCCGAGGCTTTCCAGCAGCAGAAGCACAAACTGGGCTACACTCGGCATCAAAGTCCAACAGGGTGGGAAGGTGTGGAGCCCATGGACTATCAATTAAACTCAGACCACCCTCATTCCTACTATAAACCTGCTCTCTTTTTAATCATTTATATCATCTTCCTCTGGATTTAGGGGCAGAAAAGGAATTCACTGTTGGTTGCAGTGCAAGAAGCCACTACCCTCTAACGACATCAACAGAAACCTCCCTGCACACTGAATATAATCAGCAATGCTAATCAGTTATCTGAGCCTTTAATGGGTCTTAATTCTGCTGGGTAAGAATGGAAAACAATTAGGTAAAGAAGGAAGCCCAGGGACCCCCGTGGGCCGTGAGGAAAGGTCCAGAGGCAGAATAGGGTCATGTCCTCATCGGTGGCAGGGCATTGGGACCTCCTGGGAGCAGCTCTCCCCTTCTTCTGCAGCCTCTCAGTCTCTGCCAGCGAGGCTCCTTTTGCAGCTGAAAGATCCCATGTGGCTGTAACTGCTGGCCCAAGGCAGAAGGAACCCACACAGGCACAGGCAGAGGCAGAGCAAAGCAGCCCCGTGGAGACCGAGTGCTTCCAGAAACACTGGCAACGGCTGCTGGATTTCTGGCACCCCTGGAAGTCCACTCCACATTTCTGGGGTGCTGTGGGGAGACCTGTGGGATTGCAGGCTGTGGAAGAAAGCCCGAAGGAGGGAGAGGGAGTGAGGCAAAGGTGCAAGCCGGGACCAGACCTCACTGGACACACTGGCACCTTTGCTGCTGGTGCCTGATGCTCAAGTCTCCAGCGTGGCCTGATGAATTAGTCAGCTGAGGGACTCTAACTCAGGCAGCCGGAGCCAAAGGGATGAGTAAACAAAGGCTGCACGAGGTGGTATTTAGGTGCAGAGCAGCTGCCAGTGAGCTATTACAGGCTGCAGAGGAATTCTAGGTGTTGCTGCTTTTCCAGTTGCACGGCAGCCAGCAGCCTGCCCCACCACGCAGCCACCGTGCAGGCACCTCAGATGGGCTCAGCTCCTACCTCTGAGAGCCTCTGGTTCAGCTCCAGCTCCACAGGCATGGACACAAAGACCTCCTCCAGTTTTGCACGTGATGGTTACACTGGGATGACTGAGCAGGCTCCAACGTGCACCATGTGGTGTGTGGAAGCTCAGGTGCTTTTGGTTTTGAGAGTGCACGTAGTGCAACCTATCACAGGCACAGCATGGCACCAGTGCCACCAGACCCAGGTGCTGGTCCAGCACCAGTACACCAGCCCAGGACCAGTGCACCAGTCCAGAAACAGCACAGCACCAGTATACCAGAGCAGAGAACCCAGTCTGCAGGCAGGATATTGTCTTCTTCTAAACAGTTGTTCTACCACCCAGGGACCACCCCCCTGCCCTGGGAGGGGGAACTGGGGGAAGGAAAGGAGACCTGGGGGTTGGGGTGGAAACAGATTTAATAAAATAATATTTAAGTCCCCTAATATTAATAGGATGTACACAAGGTCATCCTCAGCCCATGGCACAGTCATGAGCCGCACGCTCCCAGCAGGGAACGTGGGAAGTCAGGCACTGGGAGCAGCACAGCTCCAGCCCAAACACAACGGTGACAGCAGCCAGGGAGCCAGCCCTGGGAGCAGCGACAGGCCAGACCCCAGGGGTGGTGGCCAGCAGGAGAGGCCATCCCTGGCAAACTTGCTCATTTACAGGGAGCGTGATGTTCATGGCATGGAATTCACCTGCTGGGTCAACCACCTTCGCTCCTCCTGGCTCTGGCACCCACCTGGCCCAAAGCTGCTGAAGACCTCGGTCACCCCGG
>NW_008631090.1:629-942 GCF_000691845.1 Merops nubicus | reverse complement strand
GGGCCAACAGCACATCTGCAAACATCTGCAAACATCTGCACCAGTGACGTTTGCCGCTCTCTCCCCCAGATCCCAGAAGAAGAGGCAACAAAGCCCCCACCAGCAACACCTCTCGGGCGGAACCCCTGGTGCCCACCAGCCCCCCAGCCCCATGGCCCCAGCTGAACCCTCCCAGCTTCACCTCCACCACACCCTCCACTCACCAGCTCATCTCTATGTTTCATCGGCACCTCCCTATCCCAGGAACTCCATCCCAAAAAGCCACCTCGGCTCATCCCAAACCACTTGGCACTGAGACAACCCTCCCATCATG
>NW_008631090.1:265-562 GCF_000691845.1 Merops nubicus | reverse complement strand
AAAATTCCCCATTTCTTGGCACGTGGTGGGTTTATCCATCCCCTTCCCAGGGGTAGTTTGGATCCCCTGGGCTCTGCCATTGGCTTTTCTGCCAGGCTTTGCCCCACCAGCTCTCCCAGTTTGGGCTGTTCGGCCCAAAACTAGTTTGCCCCAAAGCTTTCTCACAGCATCACCGTCACCACGGCAACGTGTGGGATGTGGATTGTGCCCCACCAGGAGATTCCCAACCCACCACCACTGATCTCACAAACTCATGAGGTGGAAGAATTGAATTCCGAGAGGATGGCGGGTGGGTGA
>NW_008631090.1:0-204 GCF_000691845.1 Merops nubicus | reverse complement strand
GGAGGAAGCGAGCTGGGCCCAGCCGATTTCACAAGACGCCCGGTTCCTGTCTGGCCCAAACCCAGCCCCCTGGGTGCCCCCAGCTCCCGGGAAAGGGCTTTCCCTTGGGATCGAAGAGCTCTGGGTGATGCCAAGGGTCCAGACCACCATTTTCCCCTTTTCTGACTCTTTTCAGCTTAGGATTTCCAACTTGCCACCACCCAT
>NW_008631089.1:0-551 GCF_000691845.1 Merops nubicus | reverse complement strand
TCCAGCAAAGCTAGCTAAGGATTAATGCAGAGAGCTGTCTGGCAGCTGAGTCTGTCTTTCTTTTGACTGCAAATGCATCACTAAATTAAAAGCTATGCAGCAGGGATCCATTGCAGCATTTCAAGGATGCTTGTCTCACGTTGGAAACGGAAAAGTTCAGACTTCTGAAATCCCCCCTATTCCACAGCAGGGTGGTGGGGTCACCTCTCTGTGATCTCTGCTTTCTTTTCTAACCACACATTGTCTAACGGGCAGTCAGGATTTTGTGTGTCAAATGCAAAAATCTGCTCTTGCCTCTTAACCACCTTTGTACCTGAGCTGTGGCACAGGATTTTGCCAGCTCAATTCTACCTCCACCGTAAACCCTGTGCAATCAATACCCACACTCCCTGCCCTACCCTCCTGACCCAAGCTGTCTTGGTGAGGTGGGCTGAAGGTGTGTAAACGTGTCAGATCCTGCTCTGCAGCAGTCAGAGTAGATACGTCCACATCTGAGAACCTAGGATCTCTTTATTAACTTTGGCCTCCAACTTGTTCACTGAAGTGCATAT
>NW_008631088.1:0-3245 GCF_000691845.1 Merops nubicus | reverse complement strand
GAGGGAAACTGAGGCTGGAGGATATTTCTTAACCTCTGCTATTTGCTGGCTTCCTTTCCAGAACTTCCCTGAGCTTCAGGCTGTGTTGTGGAGCCCAGGGTGACTCTTCCTTCCCCTGGGGCAGCGAGATCCCTTCGGAGGTGCTGTTAAAGAGCATCTGTTCCAACACAGTGCTGGAGGGGGAGAAGGGAAGGGGAGGAAGTTAATTAATTTCCAGGAATGACTTAATGAGCAGAAGCACTTCCTCGCTGCCCCATCCCACCTTTAAGGTGTCTTCTCATCCTCTCCCTGGGCAGGACCCTGCATCAAACGATGTTTTTTCTTCCCTAGTGAAATCCTTTTTCTTTCCCAGATCATCCTCTGGCCAAGTGGAGATTTTTACACGAAAGGGATTTCTTCCTGTCCACTGAAACCTCCCCAAATAATTTGGGAATTCCCTTTCCTCTGGCTTGCTCAGGATCTGAGCCTGCTCTGAGCAATCCCACTGTGTTTCAGAGTAATCCCTCAGTGCCCGTGTAGCACTTGGTATTTCAGAGTGTCAGGCAAGGATTAACTGGCCTCTTCTCACAGACTTTTGGGGAGTGGGGGCTGTGCTGGCTGGCTGAGGTGTGGAAGAGGGGTTGGTGTCTGTGCTGGTGCCAAATCCTGGTGTTTGACTGGCTCCAACAGGTCACATCTGCAGGGCAAGGCTTGTCTGGGGGAGGGAGAGCTCCCAGGATTTCAGGTCCCCTTGTCCCCCCCCTCTGGTTTTCTCAGCTGTGAGAGATGGAACTTATTTTCCTAGAGGGCTCTCAGGATTTGCTTGGGCAGGATTTCCTTATTCCCCTGGAATGTGGTTGTCTGCCCTTGGAGATCTGAGACACGTGAGGATGGAGAAGCACAAGAGGGATGTGAAATGATTGGGAAGGGGCTGGGGAAAAGCCAGTTTGGATTGGGCAGAACTGACTCTGTCGTGAGGTGGGGCTCACTAGAAACAACCAACAGGACAAGAGGCAACAGCCTCAAGGTTTCAGTTGTCCCTGAGGAACAATTTCTTGCCCTGGAGGGTTGCCCAGGGCTGTGCCAGGCTGCCCAGGGCAGTGGTGGAGTCCCCACCCCTGGAGGGGTTTCCAAGCCGTGGAGATGTGGGGTGAGGGACACGGGGCAGTGGGGACCTGGCAGGGCTGGGGTTGGACTCCAGGATCTTGAAGGGCTTTTCCAAGCAATATGATTCTATGATTTGATTTTGTGACTTCACACTCCCTTGGGATGAGGACGCTGCAGGTGAGACCCTGGCTGGCAGTGCAGCCTCTGGATGCCCTCGAGGTGGGGTCAGGAAGATCATCACCATCCTGGTTTGGGTTAGCAGGGCTGGGAAATGCCTGTGGTGGTGCCCAGGACCATCCTGCTGAGCAGAGCTTGGGCAGACAGCCGGGGAGGGTCGGAGGCAGCGAGCGTGGGCTGGTGGGGGCTCTGGCAGCAGAGGTGAAGGAGCTCCGTTGGGTCGTTCCTTAGCCTCAGGAGTGTTTACCCAGAGCATTTGTATTCTGTATCAAAGGCAAAGGAGGGAGTTTGAAGCATCTGACCCTTGGCTGGCATCCTGCTAGAAACCTTACCTTCCTCCCTGCCTGCCACTGGCGTAAGGGAAACAGTTACGACAGAGCTCAGCTATTTGGGATCCCTCTGGCTCTCGGCTAATTTATGAGATAAGAGGTCGTTAAAGAATGTCTATGGGGAAAGATGTGCAGAGCAGGGCCCGGGGGGGCAGGGGAGGGGGCGGTTTGGGAGGTGGCTGAACGGGGAGCGGGCAAGGAATGGAGAGAGAACAGCCAACAATGGAAGTTTGGAGGCTTTGGGGTCGAGCCTTCGTTGGGAAAGTTGCTTCAACAGCAAGGGGCTGGGGGAGTTTCTGAGTTTTCAGCCAGCAGAAGGGGCTGCAGTGTTCCCAGAGTGGGGCTGGGGGGTGGTGTGGGTCCGTGTGTGCTGCCAGGGGGTCCCCAAGAAGTGCCCCTGTTCCCAGGCTCAGTGACTTCCGTGGGGATTTGGTTGTGGAGAGCTCTGTGTGTGTGTTGGAAGAGCCGCCCGGCATTTTTTTGAGGAGAGTGCTGGGTCATCAGACCCACGGGGAGGGGAAATCGTGGGGCTGAGGCAGAGAGCTGAACCCAGGAGGACCAGGTTTGTGCCTTGTCCACCCTCCTGTGTCCTCGAGGATGGGTCTCTGTGTGCTGCGTGTGTGCAGGAGGATTTGGTGATGGGTGGCAATGAGCAGAGAAGGACTTCCCTGCTCCAGCTGTCACTGATGTCAACCAGTGGAGCCACGAGCTTAGGAGAATATGGTTTTCAACCAAACTTGGCCAGCTCTGAAGAGCTTCACCCCCTTGTGCAGGGGGGAAGTGCCCCAGAGCTGCTTTGGGGTCTTCCTGGCTGCTGAGGGGTGCAGAGAGGTGGTTTCTTGAGGCTGAGAACACTGGGAGCAGAAGGGGCAGGAGGAGAGGAGACCCAGGGCCTTGAGAGCAGAGGCTGCAGTGTCTGTGGTGCTGCCTGGCAGGTTAGGAGCCATGTACACAAACCAGGACAACTGGCTCCACATATGCTTTTAGGTACCTGGGTTTGGTGGCAATGCAACCACAGCTGATCCCAGAATGTCACAGAAGGGCAGGGGCTGGGAGGGACCTCTGGGGATCATCTCCCCCAACCCCCTGCTCCAGCAGCTCCCCCCCAGCAGGGTGCCCAGGGGCACAGCCAGGAGGGTTTGGGATCTCTCCAGAGCAGGAGACTCCACAGCCTCTCTGGGCAGCTGCTCCAGGCTCTGCACCCTCCCACCCAAGAAGTTTCTCCTCCTGCTCAGGTGGCACCTCCTGGGTTCCAGTTGGTGCCCGTTGCCCCTTGGCCTGTGGCTGGGCACCACTGAGCAGAGTCTGGCCCCAGCCTCTTGCCCCCCGGGGGCCCTTTAGCTCTTGCTCAGCACTGCTCAGATCCCCTCTGAGGCTTCTCTTCTCCAGCTGCACAGCCCCAGGGCTCTCAGCCTGGCCTGGCACAGAGATGCTCCAGCCCCTCAGCAGCTCCACAGCCTCCCCTGGACTCTCCCCAGTAGCTCCTGGTCTCTCCTGAGCCCAGACCTGGTCCCAGTACTCCAGATGGGGCAGATCAACACATCTCATTTCTTTGAATTATTGGACAGAACACCATTTTGGGGAGCTGGGCTTCCCTCTCACCCTTCACCCTCTGCCTGTCCAGCAGCCTGAGCCTCACATTCCCCTGAGCAC
>NW_008631087.1:5974-10921 GCF_000691845.1 Merops nubicus | reverse complement strand
TTTTAGGGGGTGGTGGTGGTGGGGAACTGGAGGGATGCAGGCGGTGGGAAGGGGAGAGGAAAGTGGGTGTTGAATGGGGGCTGTTGTCTCCCCTCCCAGCTCTGTGCTTCAGAAAGGATGGATGGGGGCAAAGGCAGCTGCCAGCGGGCAAAGCCCTCGCTGGGACCGTTTCCATGGGCAAGGGGGTGGGTGGACTCCAAATGGGGCTGACAGCGCAGCCTTCCTCCTCCTCCTCCCCACCCCACGCTGACCCCAGCCACCACCAAAGGGCCAGAAGTCAAGAATTTGGCTCTGCCTCACCACTGAGCGCTTGTAAAGGGCTGGCTGGCCCCAGGTCAGCCTGGCTCGAGCACCCCGAGCACGAACCCTCGCTGGAGGGTGGTGTTTGGGGAATCTGCTCCAGGGCTGAGCTGAACTAAAAAATCCCATGTCAGCACTACACCTCGGGGGAGCAGGGCTGGACTCTGCTGAGCCACGGGAACCTGCCCGGGAGGAAACCTGAGCCCAGCTCCAGCAGCTCCAATGGCCTTACTGGGGGGGCTTCACTCCCACCTCTGCTGCCTTCAACTGACCAAGACCAGGGTGAGGTCTGGCTCCAGCTCCAAAACAGAGTAAATAATGCAACAGCCTCTTTCTGCACAGCTCTGAGGAGCACACGAGATCGCCTCTCACCAACCCAGTAAGAGAAAACAGTTTAGAGGTTGCACGTTGCTCCTCACACCAGTTGGCACTTAGAAAACAAGCCTGTGCAACCAAAAAACAGTGGCAAGGAGGTCCTCCTCACCAAGGGGTGGAGGGCTGTGCCATCCATCCCAAGTTTTCATGACAAAAGGATTTGGGCTTTTCTCCAGTTGGATCAGAAAACAGTCACATCTGACCTTGACCAACCACAAAGTACTAAGCCAGCTGAGCTGGACAATAACAGATCCCTGGTGAAATCCATGGAGAGACACAGAAGAATGGGAGGGCCATTTAGAAAGACAAGGAAGTTTGAAGAAAAGAAATTGTTTTTGTGGACAGATACTCCACAACAGGGTCTGACAAACTGCAGTAGTGTTGTACTGCTCCTGAATTGCAGGAGAAGGAGAACTTGGTAGGACTAACAAGCAAACCAAAGAAGAAGGAGCCATATCCTGAACGGTGCTGAGCACACGCTCCCCACATGCAACTCCTGCTGACACATGCTGGAGGTCAGGACAGGGAGCGCTTGTTGGGTAAGACAAAATCTCAGTCCAAGAGATATTATGGTAGCCTTGGCTGCTCCATCCTTACCCTCTCTTTGTGCACCACAGACGAGCCCCCACCTTAAGGCAGCTCACGATAAAATCCTTGCTTCAAACACCTCCAAAAGGTCCTGGAGCCAACCCTCCTCTTTCAGCTACCACGTTTCCCTCTGTCCATCAAAGGAACGCAAAGGACAGGACACTCCTAGCAGGCATTCCCCAGCCAGTTGTACCGCTAGAAAACAGAGTGAGACTCACAAAATCATCTGTGATTTATTTAAGGCACAGAAAGGAGAGCCCGGGTTGCAAGGAACACTCTGCACGCAGTGTGCACCCAAGTATATTCCCCTTATCAGCACGACTTCACACCTACAAAAATTCCCACTGCAGCCTCCGATCCCAAACGTGGAGAAACCAGCAGGAGGGTTCACCTTGAGCCCATCACGGTGCCCACACGACGTGGGGCACTGTGGGCAGCCCTGGCTCACTCTGCTTCACCTCCAGCAGACCAAAGCCACGTCCAGCCCAGTGCAATAAGTGCTGCTGAGTGGCAAGATGCGTTAACTCGGGCTTGGCACCACGCAGCCCTGGTCACAGGGCTTGCAGAGCCAGCCCGGGCTCACACCCACCTCCCATCCACCTTGTAGGTGAGCTCAGGGCTGCATTGAATCCAAAACAGTGTGTAGGACTAAAACTCCTTTCCACCTCTTTTCGGTTAAATCGCTCTGCAGCTTGCAGAGCTCCACCAAGGACAATTATTTCCAGCATGTGCTGTGCATGAATGCTGCGAGCAAGACCGAGCTGGAGTTTCATCATAGCCCAGCTTTGTGTGCAGAGCAAAGGAGGAGAAAGAAAAAAAAATAGAGGAGAAAAAAAAAAAGGGAACTTGGAACTGGAGGCCCCCCCGGCCTCACCCTGATCCCGAGGAGGCTCCGCTCTGCTCTTGCTCAACCCGACACCGAGAATGAGGAAGCGGAGGAGACGGGCGGGGGAGGAGGAGGAACGGTCAAGCTGAAGACAAACAGGCTCTGAGCAGGGCAGCCGGGAAGCCTCGGAAGCGGGAGGGCAGGGAGCAGGGAGTGGGGAGCAGGGAGTGGGGAGTGGGCTGTGCCCTGCGCCCCAGCCCCCTCCCCGGCCCCGTTTGTGCTGGGGGACTCTGTGCCCCTCACCCCAGAAGATGCTCCAAGTGCTGATAACCCGAGTCCAGGGCTTAGAGCGGGTGCCTCCAGCACGGAGAGGTGCCAGTCCCACCGTGGTGCCAGCCCGGCTCTCACGTGCCCAGGGTGCACCCGTTGAGGGCCGAGCACCCAGCTGCCCCTCTGCCCTGCCAGGGTGCCCCCATGGCACACAGGGACGGCAAAGCCACCAGCAGGCAGAGCCATGCCAGGCCGTGCTGTGCCACGCTGGGCAGCTCTCCCCGTGCTTGGTTGGAGGCGGCTCTCGCACAGCCAGCAGCTCATCTCTGTGCTCTGAACTACCACGAACTGCAGCACTGCAGCAGCTTGCACAAAACATTCTGCCACAGCCAGGTGTGAGGTGTTCCAGGCAGCTCCACCTGCCCGGGGCTGGTTCTCTCCCATCCCAAGGTCCAACATCCAACACCTCACCACTCTAGCAGCCACGCACCTCACCGCCCTCACACCATATGCCAAGGGCCACTGTCACCTTCCCCTTCCTGCTGTCTCCATCCCTGCACACAGGGCGGGCTCTCCTCCTTGTCTTGTCCTGGGGTGAGGGAGGAATCCAGCTGAAGGGAGACCAACATCTGCAAAGCCTCTGTGGTGACAGACCAAGACCCCAGTGGGATACTCTGCTGCTTTGCCCTTCCACCTTGGTAAGCCAGTAAGGAGGCAGCTTGATCTCATCCCTGTCACAGCAAAGGACATTGTAGAAGAAACACAAAGGGAGGCCTGATGCCAAGGAGGACAGAGAGCCAGGCAGAAGAGTTGGTTGGACCCACTTGTTTAAACTTAAGACAAGCAATATTAGCTTGTCAACAGCCTGTGAGGGATGGTGAAGCAACTGGGACCGATCAGTTCAGGATGACCCCATAGGGCAAAGAGGCTGCCCAGCCCACAGGCAGGGCTGTCCCCGAGCATCAGCAGGGATACAGGCACTGAGCACCTTCCTGCCCAGCCAGCCTACAATCCTGTAACCCTCCCACCATGTCATGCAGTCAGCCCACGCTAGGCAAGGACCCAGGAAGAAACATGGCTTATGTGGAAATGAGGGAAGGTTAAACCACGCCATACCCCCAGCCTTGTGTGCTAAAACCACACCTTTAACTCACCCAGCACAGGGCATGTGGGCAAGATCCCTAGAGGGGTTCATGTAACTCAAAGGAAGATGAGAAATGATGGCCCATAAGGCAAACCCCACATCCAATCTCAAATCTCAACAAACAAGAACCAAGACACTGAGAAGCACCAGACTGATTGCCCAGTTCCTGGAGGTTCACACCAGTGGTTGCTCAGATGGATGGAGAGGTTTGGGGGGGGTCATCATATCACCCTGAACGTGTGTTACCACAGCTGCCCATCTCTCTAGCACCCTTAGGTTCTCAGGGTAGGAAGGACCATTGCTGGGGTTGGCAGAACCCATCCCAAGGGAAAGGATTTGCCACTTCCCAAGAGAAGTGGCAGATCCCAAGGGAGGGAGAGCTGGCCCAGCCCTTCAAGAGTGCCAGGGATGCAACCAAGTCTACAGAGGGACCTGACAAGAGAGAGAAAACCCAGCAAACCCTAGGGAAAAGCTTTTCTTTCCCTTCCACCAGGCCATTCCATGGTGGGAGCTGGGGCAACAGAGCCTTTACCCGCCCTGCCCAGGCCAGGCAGCAGCAGAGCCCACCATAGGAAATACCATGGGAAGATGGGTGAGCACCAAGCCCTGTGTAGTCACCTAGAGTGAGCAGCAACACCAGTAAGTTTACACCCAGTTTGCATTTGGTTCCAGAAGCATTTCACATCGAGAGCATCCCTGGAAGGGAAGTTTCACTGCCAAAAAAATGAGAGCTCTGCCTGCCTGCCCAGATTTTGGAGGGGAAGACAGGTTTGTTTGCATTTCCAGTTTGGCTGTCAAACTGGAGAAATAGAGACCTGAGAAGCCAACTCCCCCCAGCCCATCACTTCCCCAAAAACCCACCAGTGTCCAACCCCAGAAAGATGCTGGACCAGCACCAGTGGGGACTCATGCTCCTCAATGGGGGGCTGGGAGCCTTTGGACATGTCACATTATCTCTGCAGTGGGCAAGGACCAGGAGAGCTCTTGGAAATGGAGCTGAGGGAAGAGAAAAAGTGTCAGGATGGGGCCTGGGGCCCCCAGTCCAACGCCTCTGTCCACCACTGAGTCACCCAGGAGACCCAGCGAGGAGCAAGCCCCTCAGAGCAACAGCACTGGCTTCCAATAAATAATCACAATTCTGCTGAAAGGGGAAAAGAAAAAAAAAAAAAGGAATAAAGGATGTGCTTCTCCAGTTCCTCCTCCCCTCCCAGAAACCTGTGTGCTATGCAAATATATGCAAATGAGACACGGAAGAGGGAAAGAAACTGGCTCTCTAAAACAGTGTGGTTTTAGGCTGGGAAGCGTTGGAGGCAGCTTGCTGGGAAGTTGAGGCAGAAATAGCTGCACCAGGAGAGGGATGAGCAGTGACAACTGGAGGGTACATGTCCCAAAACGCCCTTGGTGGTGGGATTGGCTCCCACAGCACCAAACCTCCACCTCAACA
>NW_008631087.1:0-5943 GCF_000691845.1 Merops nubicus | reverse complement strand
CAGCTGGTCTTAAAACACTCCCCAAATCCCCCTTCCTTCCAGCCCAGGGCTGGGAAAAGGGAGAAGAAAAAAATAAAAAGAGAAAACTTGCTTTGCTGCTGCTTGTGATTCCCCACCGTGCTTCTGGAGAAGGGGTGGCAAGAAGCACTGCAGCACGTGGAAACCCAGGAGCTCGGGCCAAAACAGGGGACAGCCACCACAGGCAGCCTGGGTTGATGCTCCCCAGGGTGGGCACTTTCCCCAGGGACTGCTTAAGGAGTGATATCTTTCTTACAGGAAGAATGGGATCGTACGAATTCCAGCTCATTTGTTCCAGGCAATTTATCCACCCAAGTATTGCCTTCTTCGGTAACATTTTCTCAAGGGGTTTCTGCAGAGAAGCAGGTGAAATCTAGAAAGTCTAAAGGCTTTGGGGTGTAAACACCATTTGCCTGAGCAATGCTGCTCACGTTGATCGTCAACACCTCAGTGTTTTATGCTCAGAAACAGGAGGAATTTTTGTGTTCAGCACTCTCTGCTCAAGAACAGACCTGGCTGGAGCCAAAGCCCCTTTCCTGCCTCCTGACCCAGCACAGGATTTTTACAGAAATAGCTCAGATGCTCCAAGAGCAATGGAAACTTTGGGATGGACTGCCAACATCCCGGGCAGCCCTGGACCACAGCAGCCCTGCTTCAGGCTGCAAGTTCCATCAGCACCACTGGGCTGTGCGTGGAAAGCTGCCTCCTGCAACTGCAGGGCTTTCAAAATCCACCCCAGGCACTGGAGACTGGTGGAGAGGAGAGGGGAGCAGAGAAGGGATGATGCTGACGCTGGTCTTTGTGTACCCTGAGTCCAAAGGTGCAGCATGGGGGTCTGCAATGGGATGCAGAGGAGTAGGATATCTGCAAAAGGCACTTGGAAAGGACTCAGCTGCTCTCTGGTTTGAGTCCATGCAAGATGACCATCTCCTGTGATCAACTCTCCAGTGTGTTTGCCACCATTTGCAACCTCAGCTTCACCCCCAAGAATCTCACAGTGCTGCGTTCAAGACAGCTCCCAGAGCCCTGCATCTTCATTTGCTTTCCATTTTGCTTTAGCTGTCTCATTAAAGGCAATCTCCAGCGATGCCACCACCAGTCACTGGCATGGTGGGCGCCCGTGTCCCTGCTGGGGGGTTGAGCAGGCTGTCAGCAGTGACAGCCCACGGGCACGGGTGCCACACTGCCACTTGGCAAGGACCCGAGGCACCTTCCATCTGCACGCTGCTCCATGGTCACTGTGGGGTGACCCAGGTATGGCCAGCCCTGCCCTGCCCCCCAGAACAACCCCCCGACAGATATCCTGGCTTCAGCATCACGTGTCCTCCAGAGAGAGGTTCATCACCTGCCTGGCTGCAGTGTCTGCCAGTCCAGCACCAGCACATCAGCTTCCCTGGACAACGTACATAAACCTGGGCCATTCCTGTGCCACAAACCCAGCTCCTAGACTTACACAATCACAGAATGGTTTGGCTGGGAAGGGACCTTTCAAGGTCATCTAGTCCAACCCCTGCACTGAGCAGGGACATCTGCAGCTACAGCAGGTTGCTCAGAGCCCCATCCAACCTGACCTGGAATGGTTCCAGGGATGGGGCAGCGACCATCTCTCTGGGCAACCTGGGCCAGGGGCTCAACACCCTCACTGTAAGGAATTTTTTATGTCTCATCTGAATCTCCTCTCTTCTGATTTAAAACCATCACCCCTTGTCCTGTCCCAAGAGGCCCTGCTAAAAAGACTGTCCCCATCTCTCTGATCAGTCCCTTTAAGTGCTTTTCTCCTGGTCTGTAACACAGGGACTGGTTTATGCACCCTTCTCTCTGGTGTTTGAGGTGAGAACAAAGCTTCTCTGGTTCTTCCTGTGTTTTCCTATCCTTTCATCTGCCTTTTTCACCCAATTTCCCTGACACCTCTCAGGGAGCAGCCCCAGCACGGGGGCTCTGGAGCAGGCGTGTCACATACTCTCTCCAACCACAGCAGTGTTACACGAAACTTGGGAGCACATCACAGCTTGTGATGACAGCATTTTGTGACTCTCTATTGAAAATACAGCCTGAACCCACCTCCCTGAAGAGAGAAGTGCCATGGAAGTTTCGTGGGGTGGCGAGTCCAAGAGCCACCTGGCAAATGGATGTGAGCTGCTGCTCGCCCAACCTGTTCCCTGTCCCTTCTCCAGCTTCTGCTCCGATCTGAGAGCTGTTTATTTCCCCCCATACCCACATGACAAAACTCTGTGAACCTGAAGAATAAAAGGTGCAGACTGGCTGGGATCTCAAATGCTGTGATTAAGGAGGGAGGCAATTTCTCCCCTCCCTGATAGAGCAGGCAGTGGATGAGGATGGCTTTTTTGCGTGCTGCCAGCAGCCGCGATAGGCGCCTCTGCCGTCACCAAGCAGAGAGATTATTCTCTGGATCTCCCGGGCTGTTTATCAGGAACATTCACTGCTGCAGCCTCTAAACCAGCTTAAATACCAAAAGTTTAAAATAATTTAAAATAAATAAAAATCTTTTCTGTAACCTCCGAAGGAGAGGGATTGGGGAAGGGGAGGGAAAAGCACCTGGGAAGCGAGTCAGGGTCTTAATAAATCAGCCACATCATAAACTCAGAAGGAGCACAGGGGAATAAAAAAGCTCCAGAGCCACAGGGACTCTGGCCCTGGCCGGAGGGATGGAGCAGCAGAAGCGGCTGGCAGGGATGGAGGGACCTGCCTGGAGCAGGCAGCTGGCAGCCTCGGCTGGCAGGAGCATCGCTGGGATGCCAGGGCAGTGGGTGGTGGGCACATGGCACATCTCCCTGGCCCTGCCTGCAGCACCACGGGCAGAGGAGCCACCAGGAACGTGTGAGGAGCAGCAGGTTCCCACCACAGCTGGGGCAGCCCAGCACCAGTACCTGGGGAGGAGCTGCAGAGCCATGCTCCTTCCCCACACACGGCCCAGGAGGGAGCGGCGTGTGTCGGGGATGAGTTGCATGAGGGGCTGGATCTGGGGACTGCACAGGAAGAAAAGGCACGAGGTCTGATTTCCTTGGGCATTCAGAGCCTTTGAAGATCAGAAAGCAGCTAAGTGCAAGGCAAGCTTTCAAGCTGCCAGTGTGGGTTAGTGGTGGGCCTGGGACTCCCTGGGGAGCAAGAGCTGTAGGATCCCAGCTGCTGGGCCAGATCCTGCCTCCCGGCTGCAAGAAAATAAATGGGAAAAGCTCTATTGACACCACGCAAACACACTCCTCAACAGGCCCATAGCCAGCCCATGGGGGTGAGCTGGGGAGCACCAAGCTGCTCGCTCGGGGCTGGCTGGGTGCTAACTGGTTTTGGATCATCCCAGCACATCCCCACCTCGACTTCTGTCCAGACAACCTACTGTGCTGGGGATGGTCCCATGCCCTGGTATTGGGGGTATGATGCCCAGGATTGATCTCTTTGGGCAGAGGGGTTCCTGCTCTGCTTTGGAGGCAGAGCTGGATCTTCCAGACCTCCCACTCACCTGACATTCAGCATAAGCAAGACCCTTCCCATGGTTTCTGGCAGGCAGGGAACATCCCAGCCACTTGCATGAAAGGTTAAGACCACTTTCCAATTAGAGAGGCAGGAGCCATTGCAATAAAGCTCTTCTGAGGGGATATTAATCAGGGCATCTTCCTCTCATGGAAATGCAAATCAGCAGAATGGAAAGGGGAGTGATTGGAGCCAGGGAATAACGTGGACACTTCAGTCCCAGCTCTGCAAGCAGCAGAGGCCACGAGGGTGTGGGAGAGATGCCCTGGGACCCACGCAGGGGCATGGGGGGCACATGGACTCCACCTGGGAATATTCAACGTTGGGTTTTCAGGTCAACCCAGCGCCAAGGCCGTAGGAATGGCACCAGTTACAGATAACCACCCCCCAGCTCTCAGGTTGCCTGCAGGATTTTGGTCCATCCTTGTGCACTCACCCAGGAGGGAGGCTGGAGGAGACTGGGACAGCATGAGCAGACAAGCTGGGGATCTGGCAGGAGAGATGGAGAAGACAGCAGCAAGGGTGGTAGCATCAGATGAAGGATGTAGAAGAGAAGGAGAGGGGACGAAGAGCATAAGGTGATGCAGGAAGGGACCAAAGCGTGGGCCAAGGCGGTGGGGAGCACAGAGCCCCTCCCTGCCCCTGCCCCTGCCCAGGGGAGCGCCGCGCGAGTCCGGAGCTGGCTGCGCTCCCCGCGCCAGGAGGCATTAGATCCAGCTGAGCTGCTGCAACGCTGCCTGCATGTAAATCAGCTGGACAGGCAGAGAGGAGACAAACAAGGGGGATGAGATAAGAGGATAGAGAGAGAGGCAAGGGGAGGAGGAAGAGGAAGGAGAAAAGGGAAGGAGAGGAGCAGGTGTGGAGAGAAAGAGAGGGCAAAAGGAGAGGGAGGAGGAGGAGGGATGGGGAAGCAGAGAGCAGCAGGAGGGCAGGGAAATGGGCTGGGGTCCTGCCCAGGTAGGTGCCAGGCAAGGGGCAGCTGCAGGCAGGGGTCCCACTGCCCAGACAGGGAGCATGAGGTGAACAGATTGGAGATGCCAGACCATGACCCAGCCTGAGTGACCCTGGGCTTGGGCACCCTGCTCCTGCCCCGCAGCTTTCAAACCCTGCAGCACCACCAGGACCTCGCTGGGGTCTGGGACAAAGGAGCACCACACAGTTGAGTTTCCAGCCGTGAGGGAGATGTCTAATGGCCACAGAAGTAGCCAGAGTCTGCCATCCTATAATCCCTCACCTGCAAACACAATTCCCTCAAACCACCTGTCCTGAAACCCGATGTACATTTATGATGGAAGAGTAGATGGGTACCAGCCTGGACATGACTGCATCTGGGGGCTAAAGCAACACAGACACATCACTCCTCTAAATCAGGAATATCTTACAAAGCACAGAGAGCGATGCCTGATAAGTAATAACTGGGCCCTGTCTCTCTCAGCCAGGGAACTCAAAGGCAAAATATTATTTTTAAATCCTTAGGTTGAAGATCAGCATCTTCACAACAAGTTCTTGTCAGGATCTCCTGACATCAACGGGCACTAAGCAGCCAATGCTGATGCAAATGCCATCCACTGTAATCATGATATCACCTTTAATTACATAACAAATGAGGATGTCACCACACACAGAGTCTTGACGTCACCAGTAGAGCTGGAAAAAGACCTGGAGTAGGATGATCAAAAATATTAGTCCAAAGAAGGAAGATCCTAGCCTGGAAAAGAAGCAGCTAAAGAGGCACATTTGTGGCCTCAAGAAGGTGAAGGGAGATTGATTGCTCACTGCATCTCCCAGTAAAAGAATTAGGAGATATCCAATAACATTAAGAGGCAGCAGGTTCAAAAGAAACAAGAGGAGATGGTTCCTCACGTGGCGTGTGGTTAAGCAGTGGAAGTCCTTGCCACAGCTCTCTGGGGATGATTAAAGCTTATGTGTTTACAAAAATCAACTAGACAAATTCATGGGAAATCTATTGAGGGGTATTAAAGACAAAATGCCACACTGGCTCGGGGAGTCCCTGAGCTGCCATGTGCTTGGGGCTGGGAGATGCTCGTGAGATGCATCAGTGCCAGTCATTGGTGGGGACGGGCAGGGGACAGCCCCACACAGCCCCTTACACTGAGCTGCAGATGGCAGATGACATCTCCCAGCCAGCACACCGATGTCTGCACATTCTGCATCCAGCTCTGGGTGATCCCCAAATCCCTTCAACCAGGTGTCTTTACAGCCCAGAGTGGTCTTTACACCCCAGCCTCAGGAGGTGCTGACCCCCCCAAGACACAACATCCATAAGAGCAGGGCCACGCAGTGCCACTGTCCACCTCACTGGTTTGGCACGACGTGGAGCCACCCTTCCCCTCGCCCGGTCCAGCACCCAGCTACCCTCGCATCTCCTTCCAAACGCCGCTCCCCAGGACCCCAGACCCCCCCCCGGGGACCCCG
>NW_008631086.1:241-12337 GCF_000691845.1 Merops nubicus | reverse complement strand
CTGGGGGTCTTTAAGGCCAGGATGAGCCTCTGGATGAGGCTCATCCTGGGCAGTCTGATCTAGTGGGAGGTGTCCCTGCTCATGGCAGGGGGGTTGGAACTGGGTGATCCTTGTGGTCCCTTCCAGCCCTGACAGATTCTGATCTGTTTTAGCAGAGGACTTTAGAGCCCTAATGGCTCAATGGTTGGACTCGATGATCTTGGAGGTCCCTTCCAACTTAAAGGATTCTATGATTCTATGTTTCTATGATCCCAAGGTAACAGATAGAAAACATGACTTTCCACAAAAAGCAAGGGGTCCTTTCGGAAGCAAAAGGAAAAAGCTTTATTTCAAACACCATTTTTTGAAGTGTTGGACATCATACTTCAAAAAAGCCACAAGCAAACCTGAATTAAAAAGTTTCTTCGTCTGAAAAAAATCACAGACCAGAGGAATTTAAAACAATGTCCTTATCTTTCAGCATATGGAACTGACACCAATGGCAACACAACCCATGTTTTTTTCTAAAGAATGAGTTTCTTCAAATGTCTGGAAATTGAATACATACAAGTGCAGACAAAACCCTGAATCTCACTTTTTTTCTTTTCAGTGAAACAGTGTTACCCATCCTTCCTCATCCCACCATTTTTCTTGTTGCACCACAGAGGAAGTTCAATTTTCTGTAGGCTTTTCAAACTGAACGTGCTTCTCAAGGGGTATAATGACCATTACAACAGATTTGAAACAGTGCCGCCTTCTACTGAAATACTGACAGTAAAATAGGTATTTTTGAGATTGTAAATTTTCTACCCATCAAAGCATGGAATAAAATCTGGCTTCCACATCTCAAAAAAGAAAAGCTGCCTTCATCAACTGAAGTTCCATACGGGATGGTACAAGAGGAGGCAGATGAATAGGCACCATTTCAATAACAGATCTTAAAACATACAGCTATCACTATACACAAGACTCTACATGTTAAAAGAGCAGAAGTTTATCAAATGACTCACATCCAGAAAGGAGAAAGTTATTTAAGGTGGCCTTAGGGAATGGTTCTGCTTTTGCTTGTCCTAACCATCACCACCCAGTGTTGAAAGCTGTCATAACACGTACACATCCACATTCTCAAAATATTTTTTTTTTCTTCTGTACATACACATTTTCCAGTCAGTGCAATCAAGCAATGGCAGGAGTCATGCAGCAAAAATCAGATGCTCTTACATGGACCAGAGCTGAAGACAAACTTCTGCTGGCTGAGCTATGACTGGGGAGGGGATAAGCCCTTGGAAAGGGGCCGTTTAACTCCTCTTGTGACACGTGCCCTAGCTCACCCTGCAGCGGCACACTTGGTGCCAAAGCCACAAAAATGTTAAGTGGCCACAGACCGTTTTCTGGCCGAGCCAGGCACCTACGCTTCCCTACATCTCTCCACCTCCGTTTTTCCGTCTGTGAGCTCACAAAGTGCCTGTAAACACGGGGGAGGTGTTATGCTACAGCACCCTGTCTACTGCAGCCCCACCCATGGAGGTGGCAACGGTGTTCCTGCTGTTTACCCAACTGGCTACAGCCCTTCTCCCAGGTAATCACCATTCCTCAAGCAAGGAACAAGCGAGCGTCCAGAACACCACCCCATAGCCAGAAAATCATCTCCAGTTTGCTAGGCTCAAATGCAAAATAAACTCCCTTGTTTCATTTACAACATGTTCATTTAATACACTCTCATCTCCTGGAAAATCCTCAAAATAAACAAAGCAAAAACACAATCAACCTCACTCCCCGAGCAGCCCGCAGCTGCGGAAGTGACTCAACTTCTCAAGCATCGTCCTGCGCTGGACTAACAGCCAAGCTGGGAGATGCAAGGAGTGGCCAGAGACGTGGAAAGCAGCACACAAGAGTAACCATCAGAGAAAAACTTGGATAAGAACCCAAAAGCAGTACACACTAAGCCCAGCATGCCCTGTTGGCTTGCAGAGACACGCAGCCAGACGTGCAGACAACAAGAGGAACCGCAACAGGGTCATGGTATAAAGCCTACAGCCTCTTAAAAGTCTCACTCTACGTATTTCAGGAATGTCACTGCACTGCAGCTCCCAGGCTTCTCCACAGACTTCTTCCAAGACATTTAAGAACATCAAACATTACTCCAAACAAGTCTGCACTCTAGTTTGCAAGAAAGAGCCTTTCAGCGGGAACCCTAAGCCCTATACATGTTCTCCTCCAACATCTTTTTGAAATCCTGTTACAGGAGAGGAATCAAGATTATCCAGAATGTTTTGCTGCATGCTCCCAGATATTCACTGACTACCTCGAGGCAAACACAACACTGCCTTCACTCACAACATTTCTGTGTTATTACAGACAGAAGTATTTTTTTTTTTTTTTTAGAGAGAGACAAGGACTGATCTTGGCTGTTTACTTGGGTTCTTTCAATCCGATCCAGGTTCCTCAACTATTTTAATATTAACATTTACTGTGTACTTACACACCCCCCATGAAACTGTAGGGCATAATGAAAACCGGATTTATTTCTGCAAATTCTAATACCCTAATATTCACATACCACTCCTTGAAAAGAGCGGGTTACTACCAGCTTTGAAGAAGGTAAAATTGAACCATTCCTTCCTCTCTAACAGCTTTATTTTTTCCTACAGACTGCCAAGATGCAGTTCAGTATCTTTACCACTTCAGTCACCAATTAGGCTCTCTAGAAAACTAAACAGCACTATTTTCTCACTAATGTTCCTCTCTTCTCTCAGGAAACCCTTATTTCTGTCCATTCACATTTGCTAAATTAAAGGGGAGGGCACAGAACAAATTCCAACAGATATTAGAACTTCACCCAGTTGCGCTTCCAAGTGTAGTTTCCACAAAGGTTCAAACCTCAGCTCCCTGCGTGAATGTACCTAATGAACCAGTCAGCAGATGTAACTACCCTTCTTTTGTAAAACCTACCCATTCCCACATGTAAAACTTGGCACCAAGAAGCCATCTGAACCGTTATTTCTGCTGTACGAGAGCGTATGGCACATTTTCCTTTGAAGAAAGATGACTCAACCCAAGCGGTAAACAGGAGACTGCTGAAGGAAGCCGGAAGGTTGCTGGAGAGGACTCCATATGTAGCCTGCAGCAAGGACTGCTGCAGGAGAACTCGGGCCACAGAGAATGAATGCCCTTCTGCCCCCTGGCAAGCAAATTCAGAAACAACGAAGTCAAATGCTTGTTAACAGAGCAATTACGGAGAAGGAAAATGCTTGGCAACGCGTGTGGGAGCCAGGATGACATAGCACATGTTACACGGACACGTGGAGACATGAAAAGCAGAATGAGACAACTCCAATATCACACATGACGTAAGGGAACGGAACAATACTTTTTCTTCCTTTTTAAGAGGGAAGTAATAATATTCAAGCACCCACTGATGATCAGGAATCAAAACTAGGAAGCACCATTACTGACGCAACTAAGCAAATTCAAAAAGAAATACAAGGAAACATATAAAGTCTGGCTTATTTCTTTCGGTATCAGAAATTTCTCTCTTTCACATCTGATTGCGTTTAAGGAAAAGACATTGGAACAATAAGGATTTTTTTTTATTAATAAGGAAAATTATTAATTAATAAGAATGTTTACTAACCCATTTAAGTAGACACGAAGGAGTTCAAGATTTTTCAACAAATAACCAAAAATAACACAAAGTGGCCCAGAAGAGCTACAGCCTGCCTCAGGTAACCCTGCACACTGCCAGTCCCATAAAGCATGGCCCAGTTTGTGGGGCAAGAGGAAACAGGGCTGGCTCCCCAATAAATCATGCAGGTGATTAACAGTATTTGCCTACCTCTGGTTCCTTTGTCGTAGTACTACTTCAATTTGATAAAACAAGGACAGAAGTGTCGCCCACAAAATGTATATGCTGATTTCCATAGAAAACTGCTCCTCCTGCTACAGACTGTCTCACATTCAGCTAAGTTATCTTCATGTCTAAATATAACAAATGTCCTCTGCATCCTAGACCATACCTGCCTGTAATAGTCACACCCTTTAAACACATTTAAGAAAGAAGGAAGCAGAGCTTTTCAGAAAGCGATATACAAGCTGTTTGAGGATGATAAATTGCAGCAATAAAAGCTTGGCTCTAGTATCAAATCAGATCCTTACTTAAACACCAAATATAGTGCTGAGAGAATGTGCCTCAGAACATGGATAGTTTCCCAAAATGCTGATCAGTGCTTTTGAAAACCAGCACTCTATGAATGACTAAAGCAAATCTAGTCTGAGGAACCAGAAAAATCACAGGAGGGCACTTGAAGAAAAAAAACAAAAACAAAAACAAAGGCTAACTAAACCACTTAGAACAGTCTTCAATCCTTTAAATGCAATAAAAAACAAACAAACAAACAAAACACAATTTGCTAACTCATTCAGGGAAAAGGCAAAGCTAAAAGAGGAGAAACTTAACTAAATTTTAAGGGGGGAGGAGTCTTGAGCACTTCATAAAAGGCTGCTTTTTATTGTAACACCCCTCCCCCCCAAACAGGCTGATGATAGGAACATGGCAAATGAGAAATACTCATCAGCTTTCCAGGAGAAAAGCTCAAAACATGTATGTGGGATTACACTTAAATTTGAATTAATAGGTGCAAAAGGGTCCAACACTGGGAAACAGAAGAATGGTTAGAGGTAAGAAATGACAGAGAGGACAACAGGAGGAAGAATTGGATGGGAGGCAGTAATGAATAACCTAACAGCTTTCCAAAAATACATTGCATTATCTCATCAGCAAGTGTTTCTTAGACATCCCCCATATTTCATACAACCTCGTTTGTGTTGCATGTAACTATGTTTAGCAAAATTTGCTTAGATCTTGCAAAACACCGTATCAGGAAAACCCATCTGTCTGAAGCACCTGAGGGGGAATAGTAGCTCCTACAGACTCAGGAGAACATTTATTTGGAAATTATTTTGGTTTGTGCATTCAACAGTTGAGTCCACAGTCAGTTTAACTGTTCCACAGTTAATTTAAAAATACAGATTTTTCCTCTTCTCCACTTACACTGAAGCAAGGAAAATTAAGAAGAGCTGTCAACCACAGAAGTTAATAATAGGATATTAAAGACACTTGAATTTTGGTAAAAGTTACACTTCAACCTTAGAAAAAACAGTATTTTGTTGACACAAAGTATGACAAGACATGCAGCAAGTACCTAAAACAATTATTCCACTCAAGCAAAACCAGGACTGTGCTACTGAAGCTGGTAAAAACACAAAACACCATCTAGCAAAATAAAACATGGGTTATTTTACTAAGGTCAGCATAGGAAACTCACCCAATCACTACCTGTGTGGAAATCATTTCTACATCAAAAATGAGACAACTCCATTTTTAGCAAAAGTGGAATTTACAAAAGCTTACCTAAGCTCATTTATTCTCTTTCTCATAAAGAAAGGAGTTGAGACTCATGATAAATACAACAAATCCAGGCATTATGAATTCTTAATCCGCAAGATGTTCTTCCTCACTGAGGAAGGATTACGATCTTGTACGTCAGGAGTGCTTGTATCTCTAGGACACGAGCAATTAACTCTGGAGGTAAACTATCAAATTTAAAGATGAAGTGCAATGACAGAGAACAAAAAAAAAAAAAACCAAAAAAAACAATCCAAGTATGTGGAAAAGAAGCAAACTCCAAATCAAACTCAACTGAAATATGGCTAGGATCACAGGAGGTATGCAAGAATAACAAAAGAAATGGATTCCTGCCAAGAAACAGCTGTGAACTGGAGAAGAGAGGATGAATAAGATAGAAGTGTCTTCACAAAAAAAAAAAAGAACACAAAAAACACAGAAGGAAAGTTGGTAGAAGAAGTTTGGTCACAGCTGGATTTCAAGATAAATGGGAGAAGACAGAACAAAAGAAGAGAGAGACCACTTACGCTTGCAAGTTATATCAGAGCAACCAAAGTTGATGTTTTGAAAGGCAGGGCCTAAACGGACCAAAGAACTGTACCTTATCCTTAGCTTTCTCCTGAAGAAAAACTTGATTAAAAACAAATAGATATGCAAGAGTGAATGAATTCACTTCTAAGTACTGCTTGCAAAAGTTTCAAAATACATTTGCAAGGGATGAAACTACTGTTACCTTTATAAATTCACAGCGGGGGACTGTCTTTATTAACACAAAATTACCATCTCATCTGCATCGATTTACTGCCTCCTGACGCAAGCTGCATATTTCAGTTGGGAAGCAAAGACTTGAATGAGACAGAAAATGTCTGGGATGGCACAAGACATTTTACTACATTGCACAAAACTGGGTGTCAGGTCCTGGAAGGCATTCAGCTATGAACCTAAGAAATCAAAAGTCATTTCAAACTTCTTAATGAGCTGCACAGATGATATATGGCTCTCCAGGCAACCAATCCCCAAGCTCTCATTCCCTCCTTTCATAGCCCTTCCTCAAAATACTGACCCTGGAAAAGTATCTGACAGATCCACATGTAGACCAACCACCATGCCAGCTCTGGAAAGTTAACTGAGAAATTTTTGAATTAACTTTGTGGTTACTTCTTTATGATGGGCTCTAAGCTGCTCCAGAAAAGCCACACACATGGTTTTGGATAACCTAGTCACAATGTGCTGGAACTCCGGAGGGAAACTTATAGCACCCTGCTCTATTTTAGATTTCAGCATAGTTCATTCCAGAAGAGGTAAATGCAACATATTCTTTCACTCTGGAAGACAGTCCCTTGAAAAATTCAAGAAAAATAGTTTTCCTGCCCCTAATTGTCTCACAGAGACTCCAAAAGGGACTTTTTCATTTTTTTTTTTCTCACCAACACTTTTAGCCTTATTCACTTGTGTTGACCTTCCTGCAGCACAGTGTGCTCCTTCACGCCAGTACAACCATGTCCAACACAACCTCCCTGCAGGAACGTTCACCTATCATGCAGCAGGGGAAGTTACAATACTGAGAGCCAAGGTTATTCTCGTGCCACTGAAGTGCTTTGGAAGTGAAAGGGAAGGAAATGTCATGTTTACAAAAGTACTACACAGAGATGACAAAGCAAGGCACTGGATCCTGATAATCATGAAATTTACAGACTAGGAAAAAAAAATTTTAAAGTCTATCAAAAGCAAGTAAGTTATAGTCAGTTAGAGCCAAAACCAGATCCTACAGCATTTGAATATATAACCCACAATCTCCCTCTCTGTGTAATCAAAAAAAAAAGAAAAAAACATGACAAAAAACAAACAGCAAGTTCATTGTAGCTCAGCTCTAATAGGAAGTGGCTCCGTTTACAAATGCTAAAAGCATCATAAAGCATATCCTGCGATTTAGGTTGATTTGTAGGTCAAAAGCTTATTGATAGCTTTGGCAGCAAAATCCTTCTAATTGCTTACTATGCAGTCTTAAAGCAGCATCATTAAATGCAGCTATTTACCTCTCTAAGAAAAACAGGCAGCTTCGTTCTGTCAGCCTTGGGTATGAAGATATATTACCACGCTTGCAATTCATAAGCTGCCCTTGGTGGACAAATGCCTCTAATATTTTACCCTTTTTCAAACAAGATCTAAAAAAAGACTATGTATATCTGTGGAGCGGTCCAGCATAAGATGTAACTGTGACCCCTGGGCTGTCCACTGCCATGACGAGGTCCTAAATCCAAGGACTTGACAGAAAATTATCAAAAGCCTTTGGCACTTTTTCAAGACTGAAAGCCAAGTCACTTTACACAAATCCACCCCTGAAAGTCATCCTTCTGCCACAGCTACTCTGTCTGACCAGTGTAAATAGCTAATTGCACATGTTCACTTACACTGCAAACACAAAGACATAAAGACAAACAAGGGAAAACAATAGTGGCATAAAAGCAAACAATTAGGAAGAAATTAAGACCCAGTGTAGTAAACAACTTTCACACTGAACAATGCCTTTCTTCCTATGGTTGCTTGACTTTAGGGTTTTTTTCATTCCAAACTAATGCTTCTGTACCAAAAAGAAAGCATCTAAAGACATTTAGAAGTGCCAGTCGCTCACTCCACCATTAACATGTTCCCGAAAACAGAGTATTACCAAAAAAACTAAACTAAGTAACTAAGCAAAAAAGGTAATCCTACCAAGAAGGAATTAATGGTTTTCTGATGGTTTAGCTTCCTCAACCAGCTCGTTAGAAGAATGATAAACACCCCACTGAGTGTAACGCTATCATCCAACTGCACCAACAAACTGTTCCAAAAACAAATGAGGGAGGAGGCATAGTGACTAGCACTTCAAAACACCTTTCTCAAGAGAGTTGGAGAATTGTAAAACAAATAGTACCACAGGCAGCACAAAGGGCAACACGAACTCCTCTGTGGAAGCTTTCTGTTCCTTGGTGCTCCCCTCCTTCAAAGCAAGACCAGCTGCCAGCAGAGAGACAAATCTTTTGACAGCAGGCACTTCAAAACAGGAATGAAACACAGAATTAATGCTACACGCAAAGTGACGTCCTTCAATAATGTTAAATTTCAGGTAAAAGCATATATTTTTATACCAAATCAGTCCATGAATCATAGAATCATTTCACTTGGAAAAGCCCCTTAAGATCATCAAGTTAACTGCTAATCTAATGCTGCTCATGAAAGCCATAAGCAGCTAAAAACAAACAAACAAAAAAAGTTTTACTTGCTGTGAATTTTGTTGTCAGAGCCAATTCCATATCAAATCTGCCTCCTTTTGCTCTCCTCAAAACTCAATATTACTAAGACTTAAAAACAAAATGTTTGACAAGCATATTTTTCCCATTCCTCACAGTTCGTAAATGCCTACATGTTGATTTTCAGTGACCAAAATTCCAGTTTGGAAGTGCCTAAGTCTTCTGGAGGAGTCTGTGATAAGAAGGAGATGAATACCACATCTCCAACTTTTCACTTCAGGCGCACTCCTGAAGCGCTCGGTTGCTCTCCAGCTGGAGTACACTCAAAAACATTGCCCATGTTAGAAACAGCTCTCAGCAACTCAGCGCCTAGGGAAGCTGAGGAAAGGGAAACAGCAACTGGCCATGATGTTCTTCAAGAGCAGGAGCAGACTGGGATATCAGGAAGGCCACAATGGAATCAGAAACACCAGCTCTGATTTAGATATTATTCTGCAACAGATGTTAAAGGAAAAAGAAAAAGTAATGTCCCACCTGCATCTTCTACACATACATACCATAATTTCTTTTTTTTTTCTTTTTTTAAATTAACCCACATGCACCATCAGAAGCAGCTGCCAGGCTCCGCTGTGCCGGCTAAAATGACAGAAGGCAGAGCACACCTTTCCCCCAATTTGCTTTACAAGTTAACTTTGTGCCAACTCATAAACATATGCGCCCCACACAACAGCTACTTGTCCTCACCCTTACTTGCTGTTTCCATCAGCTCCTTGTCTTTCAAAGTCTCATCAAGTTACAACTACTTGCAGCACACTAATTTTAAAAAAACCTCTATGCTGAAAATTTCTGAGCAGGGTTTCCTAACACATAGATGGCTTTTTCTTCTTTTTAAGAAAAGACAATTTTGCAAATTCAATAATAAACCTCAATCTTTTCCTTTTAAAAATAAACGGTTTTCATCTAGCTTCTTTTTTATGTAAGTTTTGCCAGTGTAGGACAAGCGTGTCACCATATGGCACGCCTACCAGAACTATCTTTAATTTTTTTCCTTGGAGATATAAGCTGAAGTACCTACAACTAAGCTGTATTTTTTCCTTTTAGAGAGAACTTACCAAGCTAAATTTTTGTTGGAACTGAAGATATTTTCCAGTCCAATTCCTATTTTTCAACTACTTTTTATTTTAAAAAGATTCAGGATACACTACTTGACCCACGTAGAGGTTTATAAAGTCTTTCCAGAAAGGAAGAAACAGGTCAGCAAGAGAAAATAGCGGTGCTGAAAATAACAATTGCCGTCAAAAGCGAGTTGTATTAATTCAGTGACTCGTCTCACAAGACAGTCTTTTTATAATGTTACCCATAACGAGAGAAGACAATGGTTTCCCTTGACTTCCCCCCCCTCCTCAGTGTAGCTTTATATGTCACTGGCCCTAGCAACAGCAAAGAATAGCGCTGGATTTGTCGGCGGACAAGGACCGTGCAGAAGGCCCACGAGGGGGGCCCCAAGCACCCTCTGTTATCCAAGCACAATCGCCCTGTTCTTTGACAACAGGCGAGCCCGCAAGCGGAACGCGGCTTCGCACGTCGTGCGCCAGAGCCCAACTGACAAACTCCAGCCAAGGCACCGAGGACAGACCTGCACGACAGCCCCACCGTGACGCAGAGAACGCTTCCAGTCGGAGCACACAAGGACAGTCCTCGTGCATGGCATCTTTTATCGCGAGGTCAAGAACTGTCAGTTTGTAAAAAGACAACAGTATCGGTGACGGAGCGAGAACAGCGTGAACAACCAGTTCTGCTGCTTCCATACCAAGGACACTCTCAGTGATGGGGTGAAAAAGCGCTATGAAGAACTATGGACAAAGTACTGTGAAAATGCGGGGGAGCTGCAGCTCAAAACACAAGTTTGTAGCAGTATATCTGTAGAAGTGCAAAGATATTGAAGGACTATCTTTGAATAACTCTACCAAGTGAACATGAAGTTCAAGTTTGACCGAAGGTGATGCGAACTTTCCGGATACTTAAAAAAAAAACAACCAAACAAACAATAAAACTAACTACTTGACTGTAACACAGAAAGCTTCCCTGGTTTCCCAGAGGCCTAGAAGGCATATTTCAATTTATTTTTTAAAAAAAATCCATTTCTAAAATTCAGATGAGTAAATTAAGCACAGTCTACGACACTGCCAAAAACAGCTGAGACAGCTTTGCCTGTGTTTCTACCTCTGTCATGCAATAACTTCAGTTTCCATTTCTATATTCCATCCACCGCTTGGAACAATGGAGGTGGGGGCAAAGGTTTGCCTTCCTAGGTTTCAAAAGGGTCTGGAAAAAGAAAGATGTATCTCATTATTGCCTGTGACAGAGGGTGAAGGGTTTCACGCTTTTCTGTTACTGGTTAGCCAAATGCTACGGAGATGGAGGCTCTCTAATTTGCAAACCAGACTCCCGGGACACCACCGTACTTGAAATCCTGTCCCCCTTTTTCCGTCACAGCAGCTGAGAATTATGAAGGAGGGGGACAGCTGGGCTTCTCATTAGGAGTGCCGCGCCTGAATCCACGGACAGCCATTTGTACCTCCCTCCCATTCACAGCTTCCACCCTGCAGCTGATCAGCGTCTTTCAAAATCTCTCCTGGGGTAAGGCAGCACAAAATGACAGGCAAGCCAGTTCCGTGCAGCAGAGTTAAAAGATAAACACACAGGAGAGTTTCAGAACGAAGCCAGCGCCGGTGTTATCTGCCTCCATGAGAACATAAGTTACTAGACGACTCCAGTTCCCAAGATAAAGTATCATTTCTGAAAGCAGGCTTCACACACATCTGTTGGTTATCAATATAACCCTTTAGTGACTGCCAGATATTATGGCAATGATCCCACTAACTGCTCACACAGAACTCTGAGGGGAGCAAAGGCCTTCATGGAGCTCTGCTCTGCAAGGGCACCTTTTTCAGCAGCTTGGATTTCCCTTCTCTCCCTAGAGCACATCTTCGCTTTAATTAATAGGTCACTGAACCGGTTTATGTTAATTGCCAGAAGTACCTGGTCTTTGTTCCCAAGGGGAGGGGCCGAAGTTCATTCAGTTGCCATGAAGCAGAATTGCCAAATGCAAGCTTTTGCACACACCTAATTTACCATCGATTCCTACGGGAGCTTTTTTATACCACGACAAACAATCGCCTTCTCATTAGCGAGGCGCATCCTGCCGGCGATCCCTCCTCACTCTGTCTGTACCAGATCACCGTCCCGTCTGTCCGTCCGGCACCTGCACAACCATTACCTCAACCTGGAATTAACTTTTCAATGCTGCCGCTCACCGAACCTGCATCAACGCCATCCAGCTTTAACTTATCTACCGCAGATAACGCTACAGGCAGCAACTTCTGCCCACGCTGTCCTCGCTATGAGTAAAAAAAAACCCATTATTTAAAAAAGGAAGACGCCACCAGATGGGTGTTTTTTTTTTCCCCTGAAGGCTGCTCT
>NW_008631086.1:0-210 GCF_000691845.1 Merops nubicus | reverse complement strand
CACGCTGCTCTGCCTTTCCCAGCCATACCCCTTTCGGCTTTCAACACCGCATCCACCGGGAAATTCCACCCTCGAGCCCACATTAAAAGCCTCGCGTGGATTTATTCACTTTTTTAAATTCATGCCCCCTCTGTTCCAGACGCCCGGCCGGGAAGGAAAGGTCGAAAGCCGGCTCTCTGGGCGAACCGCCGCCGTCCAAACGCTCTCCCG
>NW_008631085.1:1060-1268 GCF_000691845.1 Merops nubicus | reverse complement strand
GCCGCCGCTCACTTCACCTGCGCCACGATGAAGCTGGACTCCCTCGTGCTCTCGTAGTGCTCGACGGCCAGCGCAAAGTCAAACTCACTGACGGCTGGCCCGTCGATGGCGATCTTCATGAGGTCGGAGAGCCCCTCGACCTCGGCGCAGCGCGAGCGGCCGCGCTGCAGCAGCTCCAGGGCCCGGCTGATCATCTTGGGAAGGACCG
>NW_008631085.1:273-985 GCF_000691845.1 Merops nubicus | reverse complement strand
AGGGCCAGAGCGATGGCCGCGAGGACGGCGAAGTCCGGGAACAGCTCGTGCATCTCGGAGCTGCTGTAGACCAGCTTGACGCAGAGGTCCTTGAAGGAGAGCTGGCTGAGGCTGAAGACGATCCGCTTGAAGAGGGGGAAGTCGCTGAGGGCCCTCTCGCTCACCACCACCCGGGAGTACGCCTGCAGCAGGAAATTCAGCTCGCTGACTCCGTAGCTGCCAATGTCCTCCAGAGACTGGGGGTAGCACTTGGGGTTGAAGATGGCCGAGAAGGAGCTGATGGCCTCCAGGACGCTGCTGGGGAACCTGTCCAGCAGGTTGCCCCGCACACTTTCCAAGTAGCTCTCCTTCAGGTGCTCAAAGTGCTTCAGGTGCACCTTGGAGCAGTTGGCCAGCTCAACGCCCTTGTAGTAGAGGCGGCTCTCGCCCTCCCGGTCATCCTGTGGGTGCTCGTTCATCTCACTGAGGAACTCCTGCAGGTTCTGGCCACTGGCGTTCTTCTGGGCCTGCAGGGTGGTGGCTGTGGTGCAGACGATGGGCTTCAGGATGGACAGGTCGAAGTCCTCGATCTGGAAGAAGCGACTGAGTTTCTGGAAGATGGGCAGGACATCCAGGAGGATCTTAGTGAAGGCCACGAACTGGAACTTCTTGAGCTCCTCACAGAGGCCGTGGGCCACGGGCGACCGCTCCGCTTCGCTCTCCAGCAGCAGCA
>NW_008631085.1:0-203 GCF_000691845.1 Merops nubicus | reverse complement strand
ATCTCGCAGAGGTCCGGGACGCTCCGCAGCTCCTGCAGGCCGTCGCTTTCCCCCCTGAAGCTGGAGTACAGCCTGTACACGGCGTCCACGGTGGTCTCGTACCGCTGGAGGTACTCGACGGAGACGAGGCCGTCGGGCGGCAGCAGGGAGCTCCCGTGGGACAGGCAGTGCACCTCCGTGAGCAGCGGGCAGAGGGGGGTCAG
>NW_008631084.1:7700-9783 GCF_000691845.1 Merops nubicus | reverse complement strand
CCCACCCCCCCCCACAATAAGTCTTCGGGGTTGTTTAAAATGCACTCAACTATGAAACCTGGAGAAGTCAAATTGCTCAGGGCAACAGTTGCTGAGGCCGGAGCTGACAACACAAACTCATCAGGGGGGTTCGTTAGGTTGTTCCTCTTCAACAGGAGATTTCACTTGCTGTCATTTGAGGCATTGTGATCCCTTCAAAGCAGGCTTGAATACGTCCCATCCATCCTCTCTGGAATGATGCTTCCCTGTCCTCAGTGACAAGTCCTCATCCTGCCCTTTCAAGATGCTGGGGAACTGTAATCCAAGGTTGCTACAGCCACTGCTCTCCCCAAGAGGCTGAAAGCATCACAGCTCAGCCAAGTGCTCAGCCTCCTAAGGAGAAAATAAAGTTCTTATATCACAAAAGCTAAAAGAGGGAGAAGCAAAGACTCTGAGGATGCACCTAGGTCCATTAGGAGCAGATAAAACAAGTTTTCCCAAGTCTGGCTTCTCTTCAGCTGAGTTTATCTTCACTTTTCTCTAACAGGATGATGAGCAGCGAGAGCAGATACCACGAGCAGCTGTCAGGATGTAGAATCTTGTGTCTTTTCCATCCTTGTCTCTCCTCATACTAGGCAAGATGTCAGGTACCTCTGGGTGTAGATCACATCTGATTTTTCTCGCTGCTCCTTTCCCCAGCTGCACACTGGCAAAACCCTCCTCAGCTTTTGCTTTACCTCAGCAAATAAGTACTTCTTTCCTGAATGAGTTTCCATCAGCTTCAAGAAAGGGAAAAAAAAAAAAAGAAGAAGAAAAAAAAAAGAGAAAAAGGAGGAGGGATCACATTCTAATGAGCTGTCAAGCCTATTCTCTTCACATTCCTATTAGACTCACTGATAAGTGGAGCTGGCCGGTGTGCCAGGCAGATTTAAATCAATGCCCATTCCCTGCTCCCTCCCCTCAGCCCTCTTCTGTACCTCCCCTTCATTATCTCAGAGAAATCACCATTTTTTGGGGGGAAGTTTGTAAAACTGTCCATGAGTGTGTGGTAGAGCTAAAAATCTGTGGCTTGGAATAGGCACTCAGCATCACACCACACGTTGGTCCATCAGAACTCTTGGTTCCCACTCTCCCATACAACTTTCCCCCAGCTCCCAGTAGGGGCTGGCTCCGTGGGGGCTCTCCCAGCTCTTCACAGGAGGGTGGGCTGTGCTTTTGGAACAACAGAAAACCAGAGTTTACACATCCCCAACAAGCATTTCATGAGGGAGATCTTGAAGCACTTGGGCAGTCTGCAAATCTTTGTCAGTCTCCCATCACCTAAAATAAATATTCCTATTCTTTCTACAAACACACAGCATGATGCAAAGATTTCCCATGAGAAATGAGAAAGGGTTGAAGCCTGCATAATTTGAAGTCCCTTATGCAGTCAGCAAGCAGCAGGTTTGCTTCCTTTTAACAATACCTCATTCCTCCTCTAATCCAAGCAATTAATGCCAGCCCAGGTCTTCATTGGACTTTAAAGGCAGCCAGTGTGGATCAGGAGCAGCAGCTCTGTCACCTGTGGCTCAGGGAAACTGAGGCATGAACAACGTGAGCACGAATCAAGAAGCAGAATTCAGAGAGTTCTTTTTTTTTTTTTAAAAGCATCTTTTGAGAAAAATGGGAAAAGAGAAGGGAATGAGAAGTTGCACAGAAGCTAAATAGTTAACAGCCTATCACCCCTCCCCCAACGGGCTCACATTCCATCAAAACTACGTGGCAGACTTTATTTGTTAATAATATTTAACTTTCTTTGGCGCCTTCTCATACTTAAGCCTCTTTTTTTCAGGTTAGTTGTAGACAAGCCATGAATTTGTAAAAGTGCACTTGATGACACATTAATAGGACAATCTGTCATATTGCAGCTAAACAGCTTGACAGATCCACACACCGTGGCAAGAAATGACACTCGAGGCTGGAATGGGGCAACTGCTTTTTTTGGGTCTGCATTTGTCTGCCTGCAGCATCTCCTCTCCCATCCCAGCAGCCAAATCCCAGGGCTGTAGCCTCAGATTTGGTGGCAAGGAATCCTAGCTACGTTCCCTAGCACAGGGAAGTTACC
>NW_008631084.1:0-7669 GCF_000691845.1 Merops nubicus | reverse complement strand
GACAAAGTGACAATAGCTCACTCCCAGCTGGGTCTTTTTCTCTCTGTTGGGCTGGAAGAAGTGTCAGCACAGTTGGGGCTTCCCCTGCCACCAGTTCAGCACCTGCATCACCTGCCCACCCTGCTGCCACTGTCCCCACACCCCAGTCACAGCAGCTCCACAGCACCCAAGTCTTGCCAACACATGGACAACACTCAACCCCCAACTGCAAAGAAAAAAGGAGCAGGCTGATGTTGCACTCCACAGCAGAGCAAACCAAGGGGTTCACAGTGACCAACAGAGATCCTTCTCTGAGCTCAGCACCACTGAAGCAAGAATGGGAATGGTTTGGAGTGTAGTAATATTGATAGTGCACGAGGGAAGTCTTGAAGTAGGGAAGGGATTGCAAGAAGCCACATTCATGTTTCCAAACAGTTGCAAGAACCCCAACCCAGTGTTTGCAAACAGTAAGGAGGGTGTGTAAAGCTGGAGGGGAAGCTGAGCAGCCAGACAAGAAACTTGAAGTGATCTTTCACTCTCCTTATGCCATTCACCTTCTCCTCAAGGCAGACCTCCCCTATCTACACTAATATCCAGAAGGTGCAAGGTCAGAAGGCAGGATTCCAACAAGCACCTGTACCTGAGCTCTGCTCCAGAGGGGGTGATTTTGGAAGGCAAAGCAGCAGAAGACACCACCCTGTGACACCCCCAGCCCTTTCTGCTGCTCTTTCCCAGCAGCAGCTCTGCAGCACTCCCACAATCCATGCTCTTGGTTGAAGTGCTTCCCATTTCCCACTGCCAGTCCCCTACACTCCAGCTGCCGACTGGGATAACACACCAGAGCTGCGAGGACAAACCTAAACGCGCCAGCAGCCACAAGAGCAGCGTTGGGAAGACAGAAGAAGAGTTTACAGCCCCTCCAGCCGCCTCCTGCAGCCGCCCCCTCCCCTTTTCAGAGCCTCCCCCCCTCCGCCCGGCTCTTCCCCGGCGCGACCGCGGCGCCACCTCCCGGCACAGCCCCAGAAACACCCAAATCCTGCTGGAAACGGGAAACCTCTCCCGGGAGACGCAGAGAACCCGGGTTGGAGGGGGGAGAGGGGCAGTTTTCCCGTAGTTTTTCTTTCCTAGTCCATGTGTATCCAGCTAGGTTTCTGCCCGGCGCTTCCTTTCCCCCACAAACAGCCCCACAGAAAGGCCAGATTTTATTGTGAATGTTTATTATGAACCAAGAACTTCACAATGCAGTCGTTCCTACTCCTCAGCACATGCTTGAAGGTTTCTGTGACCTTGAAATTGTAGGGGGAGAAGAGTGATGACTACACACAAACCCAAGATTTAAAAATAAAATCCAATCAGGAGATGTTTGAAGGCGACTGCTGAGACATCTTCTGATTCAAGCTGGAAAAACTCCCAGTACCACCTGTAACAATCTTAGAGGAATCTGTGAAATTGCAGCATGAAAGTGAAGGGCCAGAGGTGTTCTGGGCCTGTTCTAGTTTTATTGTGTTAAGTAGAGCATTGCTTCAGGGCCTGAGGCTATTTCTGCATGGTGAAGGATGGTTTACTCCATCTAAGGACTTTGGTAACAAGATCAGATGCTGTATACTGTTATAAATGCTTTAAAAAAATAAAACCCAAAACAGTAAAACCTACACAAAAGGGAGTAAGTCTTCTGCTACCAAAGGCAAGGAGCAGGGAGATGTATCAAAACTGTGTAACCTACAGGGGAGAGGGTTCAGCCAGATACAACTCCAAGCTCCCAAATGGCACCCAAAACAACTGGCCAGTCTTACTCCACACCCAGAAAACAAACTGCAATTGTTTTGGTTTTGGGTTTTTAAACACAACCAATCCTCAGAAAAAAATGCAGCACTTCTAGGGTTGAGCTGAAGTTTTTGTCTCCAATTGTGGCACTTACAAGACACCCCCCACCTTCAACTGCTTGGGTGTAGCTTAAGGCCAACTTCTGGTCAGGGAGAGGAGGGGACACCCCCCTTCCTTCCCAGCACCCCCCCACACCAACAGAATCCAACAGATCCAACTGATGCTTCTCTTTTTGCAAGAGTTGATGAAGCATGTACATGAGGCAAATTAAAAAATAGTTATAAATAAGATTTGGTGAAACCGCAGAATAAAATTAAGGAAAAAAAAAATCAAAGATTTATAAATAGATTTTAAAATCCAGCCTTGTCCAAATTCCAGCCCCACACGCCCCCCTCCCCATCTCCTCCTTCCCTTCCTCACCTCAGTAAGAGCTGCTCTAAGAGCTCTTTAGTCTAGAGCTGTTTGGTTTGGGGAGTTCCTACCTCCTGCAGAGAATTGGTCACATCTGTTGATGCTCTAAGCTCAGGGGTTAACACATTGCTGCTCACTAAGGAGAAGCAGAGGGAGAACAAATCCAAAAAGGGACAAGAAAACAGATTTGAAAACATTCTTAAGATACATGAGGTAATATTTCTTTGGGCTCTTCCCAAAAAGCCTAAGCCAGGAGGTGCAGTTTTCACCCTGCCATCACCTCTGCCTGGTGCCCCCCTGCCCAGGCACCCCTGCCCACTATGGAAGGCACAGGAACTTTGCCTCCAGTGAGAATTTTGGATAAAATGAAGCAAGGGCTGGGACAAAACCCAAGCAGTGAGTTTAAAAAAAGTCATTTCAGGCTTTTGAGCTACTCTAGGAGCTTTAGTCCTGCAGTCCCATGGACTAACAGCAGTGTTTCAATCATCATCTGAAGGGTGATGGACTTCTACCTAACAGCAGAAAGCTTCGAGTCTCAGAGGAATCAGATGAGTTTGGGGTGGTTTTTTTGGCTCTAGGTAGTGGTTTTTTGGAAGAGTTTATGCAAATCAAGTAAGCCAGCAGAACTAATTTCAAGGATTCACTTCAGCAAAGTGAAACTTCCAATGAATCCAGCTGACTCTGAAGAAGCTGGTTGGTTGTTCAGACTCATTTGGGGTGTTCCCTTCACGAGGGCTACTGTCACTCCACTTGCCCAAGCCTGAGCCATCCAGAGCAGCTCTTCTGAACACACAACCCACTCACCACTGGTGTGTGCAGCTTTATTCATCTTTTTTTTCCTCCTCCAACAGCGGCACCTTGTGATGAAAACTCAAACTTACAGCTTTCCAATGGAAACCTCCCAAAAGGGCAATCTCTGGAGTGAGCCAATCCCAAACAATCCTGGGTATGGGCACCCCACCAACACAGAGTCAAGTGATTTTGATTCTTGGAGGCTGACAACTGAACTTCTTGTGACTCCAATCAAGCTTTCCAGAAGGTTGGGACAATTTAGGGAGCATGTTTAACACGTAGGGTGTTGTTTTCCCACTCATCTCATCACTACTGACTAGAGAGGCAAAGATGTTGTTCTGTTTGAGAACCCAGCCACCTTCTGCAGCATCAATGCTCACCCAAACCAAGCCCTCATGGAATCTCTACTGGAATCATTTCAAGCCCTGCACAGGCTCCTCCCTAATGGAAAATAAGATTTGATATGCATGAATGGTGACATGGAAAAATCATCCAATGAAGTAAAAAGCTGTATTTGCTGAAGATTTTCAAACCTCAAATAACAGATGAACTGCTGTAAAAAAAAAATCAAAGCACTAGAAATGTCAGCACTCCTCAATAATGCTTTGACTTTGAGCCACTACTAGAGAGGACAAGAGGATCCACGAGCAGAACTTCTTTGTTTTCTGACTAACCCAAACTACTCCACTTCCCAAACACAATCCATGAGCCAACCAACGTTTCCACTTGCCAAAACAATTATTCCCCCCCCCCTTTTCCCATCCCCCCCCAAGAGTCAGACACCCAAAGAGTCCCACTCGTTCTGCAACTACCTCTAATTTGGTCTTGGGATTTCTTTTATTATCCTCATTCTTGAGCTATGCTTCTCAGGACATACTTCACTGTGTAGGCAAAGGCTGCAAACCCAACTATGACAAACAAGTTCGCCAAAGCTCCTCCTAGAAGTCCATGGTTCCTGTTGGCCTGCTGGAGACCCGGGTGGTTGGCAGGGGCCAGGGGGACGTGCCCGTTGAGGAGGGGTATCCCATTCTGCCCAAAGTGTGCCTCCCCATCGGGGACCACGTCTGGCAAAGGGAGGGAGGGAGGTCTGTTACTCAGCTCTTCTTGTGCTTTCTGTTTTTGTTTGATCTCCTAGAGGAAGGGAAAAAAAAAAAAAGAGGATTGGAGAGTGGAAGTGAAAGCGGTGATGCTGTCAGGGGTTTTGGGGGAGGTTTTAGAAGCCAAACTTTGCATTTATAGGTCTAGGTGAAGACCTAGAGGAACCCAGGGGATGGGGTGGGAACTCCCTTACCTCCACCACTTCAGGGAAGAGCTCACAGAAGACTTTATCTTTCAAATTAAATGCTAAGCTTTGTGCAGCGAGCTGCCTTTTCTGTGGAGGAAACAAACAGTATCAGCAGCTGCCTATAAACAAGTTTAATGTACTTTAATTCAGCATCTTATCAACATTATCAACGATATCTTATCAATATCTCAAGGGTGGGGGCAAGAGGCTGGGACCAGGCTCTTGTCAGTGGTGCCCAGTGACAGGAAAAGGGGCAAGGGGCACCAACTGGAACCCAGGAGGAGAAACTTCTTTGGTGTGAGGGTGCAGAGCCTGGAGCAGCTGCCCAGAGAGGCTGTGGCTTCTCTTGAGAGATTCCAAACCCTCCTAAATGACTCTCCTGGAACATAAGGGTTGAACAAAATGGTCCCCAGAGGTCCCCTCCAGCCCCCACCATGCTGGCATTCTGTGGTTTATTTCCCACAAGAATGGTGCACACCATGAGCCTAGTTTCTAATGTTTAAAAACTTCACACTTTTGAATATTCTTCACAACAGACATTTCTAGACAAACTATGTTCTCAGCCCTTCATCTGACAGGGTTAGTGTTCTGCCCTGGTGTGCCAGCCTGGCAGACACTTCCAAGAAGGAAGAAAGCAGAAAAACTCCTGACCACAGTTTACTAAGAGGGATTTTAAGTTCTCCAAGAACTCCCCTCCCCATCCCCACGCTACCTAAAATTCACCTGATTCATCTGCTCATCACGTGGAGTAGACAACAACATACTTTGAGACACCAAAACAACAGCTGGTGCTGCTCTTTTAACTTGGGGGTCCCATCCAGCAACCCCCCAAGGTGACAAGAGGCCCATCCCAGGGCCTGGAGCTCACCGTGAACTCGGATGTCTCTATGCTGCCCAGTGTGGGGCCCTTCTCCACCATGAAGCTGAGGAGACCCGTGAGGATCGTGGAGACCGACCACGCCGGGTTCCACGTGTCTGGGTGGAAGTCAGTGATGGAAAGACACAACCTTCAGGAGGGACAAGAGAGCCAGCATGGTTTCATTTTGCCATTAAAACCTCTTCCACGTTGTACATATGGCTAAAAGGGTGTTAATGGCTGAAGTGTGAGGGGAAAATCCTTACCTTGTGTTACATTTAAACCTTCCGTTAGGTGTAATCATATAAATACTAGGAGGTTTAAAGGGAAATTCTCTGGGGAATATTAGCTTCCCATGGTAATAGCCACCTGCATTGCATAAAGAGATTAATTACTTATTTGGCATGAAGATCAACTCCTAAGCTGCTACTCAAAATGGGCCAAACAAAACCCTTGACTTGTCTCCTTCTCCCCGCCACACTGAAGGGATCGAGCTGATCACTGAGTCTCCAAAACCCAGGAAACACAACCCAAACCCACAGCAGATCCCTCTGGAGCAGTCCTCCCTCCTGTGTATCCCCAACAGGACTCTCTCTTGTCAGGTCTGTAAAGGAAAACCAGCCACAGTGCAGTGCACACAACACAAAAGGGTTGGTTTTCCCAAAACACAGCCAGCTGCAAGCACCGCCCTGTGAGGAATCCAGTTCTGGGTGTTTTCCCAGAGGAGATGGTGGAATATGTGAGTCCAACAAGCTCACAAGGCTTTTAACTTCCTCATTTTTCAGTCCCTCACTTTCTCCATGGGAATTCACACAGAGGAGCTATGTCTTGGTTCACTGAGAACATTTATGGGGTGAGAAAATGGGATTTTTGTGACATTCTCACTGTCACACACTACAGAGAGGGAGTTATCTGCTCCGTGGTTTTTAGCAACCACAGAACAGGATGTTCTGTGTTCAGTTAAACCAAAACATGGGTCTGTTAGGCCCCTTCAGAACAGAGGGATCCCCACCAGGCAGTGGCACCTCTACCTGTGTTCAACAAACTCTCACAGAAGTCATGGTCAGCTCTGAGGCTGCCCAAGGGGGTTTTTTAGGGCTATTTTTCCTGGAGCTCTGCTCTGCCTGCCCAGACAGGTCCACCACTGCTCCAGCCCACCCACACCAGAAGGACTCACACACTTCTGCCTCCTGCTTTTACCTTCATAGGGGGTCAGTTCAGGTCCTCTGACAACGTAGTGCCTGAGACAAAGAGGGGAATGGAAACAGTGTGAAAATCACCCCACCATCAGTCACTCATATCTCTTGCAAAATGAAAAGCAAAAGTTTCACAGCCCACCTCCCAACCCCTGAGGTTCTCCCACAACCTGGGGGAGTCAGGGAGCCAGACTTGATGGCCTGGAGTCTGTTTCTCTCCAGGAACAGCTCAGGCTGCAGCTCTTACCATTCCAGGATGTTGGATGGGAGGGGCTCTGCACAGATATAAGGCACTGGGTCTTTCTTAATTCTTAGGTAGTCTTGTTTCAGCCTCTGTGTTGCTGTGGTTGGGGCTCTCTTGTTGCTGTTGTTGCTCATCTGGTATTCCAAAAACACAAAGACACACAAAAATCATCTCCAGACCATCTGAAGAGGCAGCTGTGTTTAGAGAAAGGAACTTCTGAGCCAGGTTATTCTCTGCCAGGGAAACAAAGACCTCCTCCAAAAGGAGAGGAGTTGTGAAGGGAGGAAATTGCAGCCTGCTTACAAGACAAAGAAAGCATCAGCCTCCAGGGCACGTGCCAATTAACAGGGGCTATTTAACTCACTTTCCCCCCAGGAACTTAACAAGTTCATTCATTTTGGACACGGATATTCAAGCAAGAACAAAAAGGGGAGATTTTACAAGCAGCTTGTGTGAAAAGGCAACACCTGCAATAGGATAGCAGCATCTGACATGAAAAGTCAGTTAAATGCTTATGGCCTTTTTAATCCTTTAAACAGCCGAGTACAATTAAAGAAACAACACTTAAACCATGAGTAATAATTGTTAATGGTCAAATATCCCAACCCTCCCCAAAACAAACGTCTTTAACCTGATGTTTGTCAGAATTACTGTAAATCACTGTTTGAAACAGGTTATTTTTTCTTGAATTCATACATTTTGAAGTCTCTTAAACTGCTAAAATGAAGAATTTTTCTCTAAAGGAACCAGTTTCGACTTCAAACCATACATTAAAAAGGTGTGGTTTAACATAACGCAATCGTGTGCTCTGAACTCTTACAACAGGCTGCAAAAATACGCTGAAATATTTCCCAGCGCCTCGTTATTGAGATTTAAACAGCTCTCAAGGCCTTATCTGACAGAACGTTTGCACCTTAAAGGGAGAAAATACACGGCAACGCTTCCAGAAGCTACACCCGCAAATCTTTTTCCCCTCTGGACAAGAGTACTCGGTAGAAACAAGCAGGGAGCCGCCTGGGCAGCGCCGGCAGCAGCAGCACCCAGGCCCCGGAGGGCTGTAGGGTTCCCCTGCCGCGGGGAGC
>NW_008631083.1:0-11929 GCF_000691845.1 Merops nubicus | reverse complement strand
CTGAGCGAGAAGGCCGCTGCCTCCTCTTATGTGTACTAATGTGTCACAGAGGTGCAGTGAATTTTGAACAGATAACACAGGCTAAATCGTTTCCTTGAAGGAGCCAAAGTGGAACCCAAATTTCAGCAAATGTCCAAATGACATGTCATTTCAACTTCTGTCCCCACACATCCCACCCATCAGTGAGAGCAGGCACAAGCACCAGAATCACTGCTGCACTAGGAAGGCTGTTAGTACTCATGTTTCTGGGAAGAAAAACAGGAAGGCAGGAATAAAATATACAGTTTTGGGTAAAAGATAGTTAGATCAAGTATTTTATTATTTGCAAAGAGGCATGAAAAAGTTTTTTCTGCCTTCTGTCAGCAGATTCATAGGCCGTGACTATTGTAAAATTAGCACCAATACAACCACACATCTATGCTGAAAATATGTCAGTCTCTAGAGTAGCACAGTTAGCAAGTTTCATGTTCGCTAAATTCACGTTTGTATCCGTTGCATAATGTAACAATTTAAGGGGGGGAAAGAAATTCGAAAAATACCTTTAAGAACAGCTACATTGAGTGGATTTAGCAGTCTGAATACTATTGATAGAATATTGTAAAAATAGAATTTGGCATAATCATGTCAGCTCTGGGACTATCTATCATTTTTGTTTAAATAGCACTAAATCTCTATAGAAAAGTTCTATGAAATGGTACTGGGGTAGCATAAAATTTATTTTGAATAAAATATTGCAAGTCTTTTTGAGGAAATACCTAAATATTTATACTTATGTTATTATTCACTAGGTATTTGAAATATTCAGATGAGCTTGGTTTTGCTTCACACAATCACTGCATCACCCAATTCCTGCATCAGTTTCAGATACTATCTTCTTTACTATAGTGACAGAGTATGCTGGAATTACAGCTGAATTACTTTTTCAGCATCAGCCTTGCATCATTTTCTTAAGAAACCTGCCTAGTCCTGGTATAACCTCATTAATTAATAACATTTATATAAACATTACTACTTTGATTATGGACGCCACTTTCTAATGGTGTTATTAGAGAAACAGAACTTGTAATGAAGACAAAAGTAATGTAGATATAGCTTTTTTTGTTATTATAAAGAAAAACATTTGAATTCTAGAAACAACTGCACAGCTGGATACAGCTCTTAGATTTGCTGTCTCCCTCACAGATTTCTCCTCACATCTTCCTGTTGAAACCATTTGTGTGTTAATGTTACTCTGGTCTACTTTTGACTAAATGGTTAGCAGAAAAATGGTTCAGGCTTGTGAACAGTTATCCTGGACACACCTCCTCTGCTGAGAAATGTCACCACACTATAGCTTGCTATTTATTGACACCTCTCAGACAGATTTGATTTAGGACTGTTAAAATCTTCCCAGAAATAACAGTAAAAATAAGTCAAATGAAGTCTGTATTTAAAATGCTTGAGCTAATCTAACCTGATCTGAGCTAATGCATTTCTCCATTATTTTCAGCATTTAAATGTCAGATACCTCTCACTTTCAAAAACTTTCAGTTCCTTTAAAACAAGAGTTAATGAAAACAGTTTTTAATTATCTTTTTTTTCTTTGAAAATAATTTTTAAATGATTGGAACTTTTTCACTTAGTATCCTTTATCTCTGTTAAACTTAAAAGTGCTATTGGCAAAGAAGAAGATAGCTCAAAACCTGTTTTCATGTAAACGCTCCCATTTCAGTGGTCAGAGATTCAGGAATTCAAATACTTCAGATGCATTTCATATAATTATTTGAATTTCAGTATTTTTAGAACATTAAAAATCATGTTTTTGAAGTACAGAAGTCTAAGTTTGAATGACATCTTCTAGAGATATTCTGGACTATCACATTTTCACCAATTATTGCAATGTGTCAAGTTTTAGTTTAGTTTTTACTGGTTTAGTGTGTTCTCATTTCTTTGTTGCCACGACTGCAGTCCAGGTGGATATTTCATATTGAGTAAAACTCTTATTGCCTATATCTCATAATAGTCTATACACAGTGAAAGGAAAATCAACTGTCTAACTGATTCCAAAGTCAATTATTAGCCTACCAAAAGCTGGGACCTGTTTCCACATTTATTTTTTTCAGCTGTAGGTCAAAATAATGGATGGTATGCTCATTCCGTGAGCGTTTCTGTATTGATTACTTACGTAACACATCTGTTTATTGTTATCTATCTATCAGCATTGATGTATATATATATATACATAAAAACCCCAAACAAATAACCCCCCTCCAGATAAATATATATAATTATTGTGTACAGTGTAATAATGGTTTCCATTTGTTCCCTTTTTCTAAATTTTCTCCTTATTTCATTACATAAATGCTCTATCATACAATAGCACATTAACCAATATGCACTGCACAGTTCAAGTGCCATATGTAAATTACTAATCCACATGCAATAGTTGACAAAGTGCCAAGTATTATCACCTTCTTTGATAAATACTGCCTGTACAAATATTTGTCCCTGAATTATAAACTCTTGCTGTCATGCTCTATATTTAAAAACCTAGAAAGCTGAAGTTTATGAGAAGCAATGTGCTTTGGCATATGAATACAGAACATACATCCTTCATCCTTAGAATTATTAAATATAAAATTAGATTTTAATTTTTTTTCTTCCTTGAATTGCAGTTTTGCCAAACTTTTACATTCTGAAGCAACTATTCATGACCCTGAAATCTTTAGATTAGTGCCTAGATTCAGATATCTAAAATATTGAATGGTGGAATATAATTTACTTTCATTTATTGAACCTTTAGAAATAAAGTTACCAGGATTTTATCTCTAACAATAGAACTACCATAATTTGATTATGATTTTTTTTAATACATTACAGGATTCTTGTGAGGCTGTGAAAACACCACCAAATTTGGATATACACACAGAAAATTGTCTTTTTCATTCTGGAAGCTCATCAGGGTGGGATTTTAAACATAAAAAGCCTACTGTCAGTCTGCCCCCTTGCTTCCTGAATAAAAATTATCCACGTTTTAGGTCAAGGAAATAAAAAATCAGGCAAATTTATACTATAGAAACTGAACTCAGATTTTATAGGCATCCTTCTGGCTACAGGAGCCAGCTAACAGCCATAGCATGCATAGGTTGAATTGCTCATTGATGTAAGCCAACAACGTAAGAGGCTGAATACTTTTTCTTGCCAACAGTTGCAGATCTGTTGGTTTTTCACATAAATAGACCTCATCATTTTAAGCAACTTTGTTCCATTCCCTGGAAACTTTATTTCTCTTGTTAAAATGGATATTAGTTTAGTAGTACAGAGTGAGCCTCTCCTGAACTTGTGTAGCCTGCAATTTTTCTAGGTTTGCAGCCTGGCTGAATTCCACAGATCTTTTTCAGAGATAGCAAAAAGGGGTATTCCAAATAGCATGCTGCCAAATTTGAAATTGTTTCTCCAAGGCATGGACAAACTACAGTTTTCTGCCAAATGACTGCAGGATTACCACAAAGCAAGCAACGTAATTTTTTCTAGACTTATACTGAAATTTATCCTTTTCTGTCTGTCAAAACACAAACCCAAACAACTGAAAATAGTCTAAGACAGACAGGTGAAAAGCATGGCAGGATATAAAGTCTTAAATGTTTGGCCAAATTTTATAGAAAGTTCTAAAAATAAAGATGTACAGAATCTGAAATAGTGGGTGTATGGACAGTTTTGTCACCCATCTTCTTCTCCTCCTAAAAATCTGAATTTTAGTGAGACTTTTTTTATAAATTTTATTTTATTTCTCTAAATTATTAGAAACTCTTTCAGTGAAAGGAGTAAGGAGAGAAAGATCTAGAAAATAGAAAAATATGATTTTTTTCATTATAACAGAAAACAAGAATGTAACATTATGACAAGTTTTTATGTCATCACAGCCATGTTCATATGCAAATGATATCATTCCTGTTAGATATTCTGTACAAGCAAAATTTTATTAAAGGAAATAAATATCTCTGTAAATCTGTGTCTCGTTTTAATGCTTAATCTGAAATTTCTTCACATACTTTGTCTAATACTAAAAAAACATTGCAAAGGAAATGTGATTAATTTCCATAAAATAATGACTGCTTCATTGGGAATAATAATTTAAAATCAGAGCCAGCCTTGATTTAGGGGAATAAATCTCTGCTTCATTAAAAAAAAAAAAAACAACAAAAAAAAAGAAAAAAAAAAGCCAAAACACCCCAAACAAACAGCCAAACAACTGAAAAAAAAAAAAAAAAAGAAACTCAGATCCTGAACTAAGAACAAAAAACCCAAAAAAACAAAACTCAAAACCAAATGCTGAAAATATTTAGAGTTCATAAAAGATATCCTTTCTCACATTCATTTGTGATTTATTTCCCATAAACTGTGTTTGGTTACAATACGATTTTTGTTATTGTTCTAATAAATCTGAACTATCAGTTCATGTCAACCCTGATTTACTAGAACTCACAAACTCTTCAAGTTTGAACCTAATGTCTATGTTCCTATCAGTAAAATAAATAGAACCAGGACACACATTTAAACCCTGGGCGTTTTCTTCACTCTTTAACAGTGAGCTCTTGCCTCTGGCATTGTTTTGGCTTGTGTGAACTAGAACTCTTTCAGGTGCTGTTTATGCCACTGATGGTTCCCAGCAGGCAGGGTGGAATAAGCCACTGTAGTCTGGTAAGAGGGATGTGACATGCCAGTAATCCTTAATGCCCAGGAATGAGTCTATTTAATAATATCGATGTATTCAGTGAAACTCTGCATGCTCACAGTAACTCTGTCTCTCGTATCTTACTACCCTGAACATAAATCAAGGAGCAGACCAGCTCTTATTTCTAACCCTGCCAGAAATACTGTGGAGAGCATAACTTTTACTGAATACTTAGGCCCAGATGGGTCCTTAACTTTTCCATATGCAGTTTTCTTGAGACTTCAGAAATCGAAGAGCTAAGAAGTAAACATAAACATAGCTTTTTCCACAATCCACTCACGCCTTCTAGACATGGAAGCTTCAAGTACTCAGCGTTCATGAGTGCCTAGTGTCAAACTACCCACCCAATTGCACACTAGTGCCCTACATTACCTCTAGGGCCACCACAAAAAAAACACCTGGAGCAGTTGTGGCCTTCAGCTGTATCCAGATTCTTACTTCTTATTTTGTGGTTTGAATTAAAAGCAAGTCTCAGAGCTCAGGAATGACTGACTTATCTCTTGGAAGAATCAGCTGGATGTGTCCAGTTTTCTGCATTTAACAGGATATAGAGAAATAGCTTTAAATTTAATCATTAACATTTACTAAAGGAGTTTAATTCATTATGGTAATGACAACATCAAATAAACGAATATTGGGGTTGTGGTACTTTTGAAAGGTTACAATCATTAGAAATAATACTAATACTAACAAAAACCTTATATGGTAATAATTTAGCTTCATAGTCTTGTTTCTGACTAGTTCTAAGTCAAATTAGTGTCTGACATTCCTCTGAACCTTTACTTTAGTAGAAATGTTTAGGAGACAGTTTAGGCAAAATTTCTCAGTTCTGAAGCCATTATAAGTATTTTTTTTTAAGAAATAAGCCAGTATTTGGAAACCACTAATGATTTAACTTTATGTATGTCTGTTGTTCAATAACTTATTTAAGTAAGTCTAGTGGTACAGTATGTAAATAGAAGCGTAATATGCATGGTACTATATTTTTCTGTTTGATTGTAGTACTCATAATGTACACATTTGGGAAACAATACCTTTAACATCAGTCGGGAGCCTAACTTTACAAGCTGTAAAAAACCTTCAAATCATAGTCAATTTAGTCCTAGGAGAGTCACCACAAAAGCCAAACAAGACTTTTTTAATGTTTTTTTTCCCTATTTGCTGCCAGCTGACTCTACGAATATCACATATATTGTTTTCATTTCTGTACACTGTAATCCACCTGAGAGTTCATAAAACATGTGCATGTTCCTTGTGATTCAGCAAACTCAGTAAATGGTAGAAATATATTAAGATTGCACATCCCTAGAAAAACTATTAGGGAATAAGAAACAATGACCCATACAAGAAGTCAGAATTCAACAGGGATATAAAGTAGATTGATCATAGAAAAAGAAACCTGCTAGAAGAAAATAATACAGTACTCAACATTTTCACATCTCAAGGTAGCTGCCAAGGCAGCTGAAATTGCAACCACAGCTTATTATTATTATTATTATTATTATTATTAAAATATGTATTTAAACAAACTTTGTGACAGATTTTTTTTTTTTTTTCTCGTGGATATTGAGTGGCAAGAAACTTTTGTCAGTCCTCTAGTGTCTAAACAATTCCCATATGAAATTAAATCCATTTCATGTGTGAGATAAATTTTGAACTTATCCAAGTCTTTACATAGACATAGGAAAATATTCTCCTGATTTAGATGCCTCTGTCAAGGGCATAAAGTTAGGTGAAATGGGCTTAATCTATAATGGCACTCCACCTTTTTCCATCTGAGACTGAAAAGATGTAGATCAACATAAGAGACTTCTTTTCATTTTCTCCTCAATGCATAGCAATAAATAGGCATACCATGTCATAAAGTCTGATCCCTTTGTGCAGCATATACAGGTTCTTTAATTATCTGGTTCTTTGTTCTGTGCTTAGTTCTATACAGAAGAACTTGAAATATATGGAAAATAATCTAAAATTTTTAACATTTTCTTCCCTACTGCATTCTTCTATTAAAAACTAATTCTGACAAGATTTTTGTATAACCCCATGACCACTGATTCTTTCTGTGATTCTAGACCTTTAAAGGTATTTAGCTAGAATAAAACACTGGCTGTGAGGATATAGGTGACTATTAGATGAGCTGAATCTCAATCTGTGAAGTCTAATCTTAGAGTCTACATCCAGAAAATTCAGTGAGTAGCAGTCATTTTCAGAAGAATTAAGTTCCAAGAAGTCCCTAATGATTTTGGTGGATAATGTTTCATAGTCTTGAAGCACTATTAAACCAAATCAGATATGACATTGATTATTCAGCACCACAGAGAATTACTGTCCTTGCACACACACACAAAACGCAAAAAAACCCAACCAACAAACCCAAAAAATTCTATGGGTTTGGATTGAGTTACCAATAGTAACAAATAGTCTGGAGCTATTCTGCACGAGAGGCAATAATATCTCCCAAATTTCTGTCCAACATTGCTGATATATGCCCATATCTGTATAAGTACATTAAATTAGTCATTAATGGTAACTTGAAGAACTTATTAAGATCCAGGTGTTTAATCACCATATTGACTTTTAAGATTTTATGAAATCTTGGAATAAAAATACTCAGCCTGTCAGCATACTGATAAATACTTAACTTATTTACTGCATTTTTCAAATCACTTCAGGGAGAAGTAAACGTTGTTATATGCTTTGACAAGCAAGGTACAATGACTGGTTGAACAGCGACCAACAAGTGAGAATCCAGTGTCTCCTAAAACAAACACAGTACTCAGTCTAGAAGATTACAGAAATGTTGTTCTCATTTGCCTAAAAGGAGTTGTTATATATATGCAAATTAATATTTGGCCCAGTAATTCTGGTCCATAAACAAGCTGGATAGTAACCATAAAGTTTGGTATACTCCTTGCCTCTACCCAGCCCTATTCCTGGGATCACACTACCTGGGGCCCACCAGACACATCGTTTCTGTTGAATAAAGGAGAGTTGTGAAGCAAGCTTTCTGCAATGATCTGATGCTCTTTCTGAAGACAGTCTTTGAAGCCTCAATCCTCCTATTTTCTTTCAGGTACATCCCAGGGCTGCTGTTGAGGAGAACAGCATAACCCAAACTTTTTTTTTTCAGATCTAGAGAGTGGACAAAATAGCATAAATGACTAGGACATAGGGAAATCCCATTAGTTTTAGAACACCTAGAACAAAAAGATGAGGCAAGTAATGAACAAAAAAAAACAGATCATACCTGTATTTTGCTTAGTCATCATATTAAAGGTTTATATATAGGTTTAAAATTTCACCTACCTTGAAAAGAATTTAATTTTACAGTAACACAGTGTCAAATCTCTATAATTCACATAGCAGAGAAGAAGATTATTGATAGACAGCTGCAGTCCAAATATATTGGCACTGTGTTGAAGTAATGATGTCAAGTTGCACTTAAATATTTTTTCTTGGACTCTACACTTCCAAGATGCATACTGTATGGCTTGCATCCACTAATGTTAATCTGAATGACATAAATAATTTGCAGTGTGTAATGCTCAGGAGAGCCAAATATTAGCAGTGTGGGACACCAGAGTACTAAAATGTTATTACACAAATAATATATGATGCATTTCTGTTAGTGTTGCCTACAGTCTCAGGGGTAGTGTAAATATGAACTCTAAAGTATGCTAGGACTGTCAAGAATCTTTAACAAGGCATAGCACTGAGTGATGTATGTTATAAACTTTGCAGAACTAATGCAAATTTCCAGGATTCTCATATTATAAAATCATAACTACCTAAATCAAAGTTTTGAGGTACTAGATGCATTGTGGAGAAGAAATATGACCAGTTGAGCTTTTTTGATCGGTTACTTCTTTGTGAATCTTTGGTCAATAGTACTGCAATTAGTTTTAAAGTGGGGAAAGGAAAGGGTATGTAGGAAGAAGGAGCAAAAAGCTCTCTGTTTATCTATCATCTATCTATCTATCTATCTATCTATCTATCTATCTATCATCTATCTATTTATATATGTTGCCTTCACATGAGAGTGTTCTGAGTCAGCATTAGGTTTAACAACACCTTTTAATTAGTAATGATGAAACGTGCCAGGCACTTAATGGCTGTCTTTCAACTTTACAATTGAGACACATACCTTTTCCTGCATTTGACAAAGAAAGACTCTTATTCCCATTTAAGTAAGAATCTTTCCTGGCTTGCAATGATATGTCACAGTTTACTAACTACTAAATCTTCTACATCAGCTCACCGAGTCATAAAACATTTGATGGGAGGTAGCTCTCAACTTTTGCTTCTCTTTATTTTTGTCTTTCTAACCTTCACAGCATCTATGAATCTTCTTCATTATTTTTTTTCCATGTGATATGAATTAATAGTTTGTGTCTTATTTCTTTTTCTTATAATTTTTAAAAAAATCTGTATTGACTGATCCTTTCTTTTCTTTTTTACTTGTAATGTATGAAACATAAAATACTAAAAATTCTTTAAGAACACAAGGAATCCAGAGAGATGTAAAATGATAAAGTTTCATAATCATTGCTAATTGTGGGGTAGTAGCAGATGGATCAAAGTTGATTATTCCTCTCTACCCTAAAATACTTAGGATATTGACAAATATGTAAAAGCATCCTCAAATTTCTGAGAAATTGAAAAAAACAAAAATATTTTTATATAATTATTGTTTCTTTTGGCAAGATTTCTAAACACATTTAGAGGAAAACTAACATAAAAAGTGGATTCATCTGCCAAATCTGCTGGAAGGACCATCCTGGTCCTTCTTTTGCATGTACAGACTCACACTTACTCACACACACATGTAGGCAAAGTGCGCGGGCAGTCAGAGTTTGGTTATAGCTGGCAATTCAATGCATTTAGAAATCATTTTTGATTCTGTAAATCAGTTTCCAAAAAAGTCAAAATAGCTGAAAAAAGCATAACAGCTTTCATCTTCAGAATTCATTCCTCTTAAAAACACTGAAACCTGATTTTCACTTTTGGCAACTGTTAACTTCAACAAAATCAAAACACATCTTGAAAGAAAAATTATTAAACATGCCTTTAAAATATTTCAGTGAAATATAACTGTGAAAAAGTTATCTGAAACCATAAAGGTCAGGGTTTAAAGTGTTGTATTTGGCTAATAATTCCCTGGGAAACATATAGGCTAAAATCAAGACTAATGAAATTATGTTGGAGTTGAACTCGATGATCCCTATCAGTCCATTCCAACTTGAGATCTATTTTATGCTATGCTATGGTGTTCTATTCTATTCTATTCTATTCTATTCTATTCTATTCTATTCTATTCAGGGACTACCTGGAAATGTTTTTGCAGGTAATAAAGAAAATTAAATATTCTAAAAGGAAATTATAGTAGTTGGGTAAAAACTACATCTCATTTAGGAGACTGGTGGTATTTTTAATTCATCTAGAATTATAATTTGATTACAGATTTATAAAAAAAACTGTTATTTTAAGTGCCATGAAATTTACGATTGCTAGTATTTGTTAAGCTATTGATTTTTTAGATGTCCCCTGAAAATCCAAACTTAAATTTAAAACATTTAGTAAATCTGAATATTGAATATCCAACAGCAAAAAAAAAAAAAAACGTGAATTACCTTTATTGCTATAATCAAAATTAATTCCAGAACTCTCACATTTGCCATTCTGCAAGACAGAAAGAAGATGAATGGCTGTTCTTCTGACATCACCTTGAGAACATGTAATTCTTTAATATGCTTTTATCTTCAAAATCTATAATTTGCATATTAATTAAGCATAGATGGTGCATATCCCCTACAATAAACTTACTATACCATATTCCATTAGCTTAAGGTAGTTTTATTGGCATTTACATGAAAGTGGCATTAAATCATAACAGTACTCAACAAGCAGAGGTTTTAAAAAGTTGCAAAGCCTAAGCTTATTAAGTATCTTACACATTCCAAGTGTTAAAACAACCTTCTCCTCTACTTCATCAAAACACATTTCAGTCCTAGCAAATACGTACATCACATTTTTGTCCCATTACTTCATTAGCAAAAAACTCACTTTCCATGCCAAGAATAAAATCAATTTCCATTGTGTTTGTCACCATTTTTTAATGTTTTCTCCAGGTTACAAACTAAAATTACTTTTTACTTTTAAGTTTACTTTCAAGTTTACTTTACTTATGATTAAGTTACTGGTACACACAAAAGGGTGTATAAGTTATATATCTTCAACTTAGATATGGTATTTCCAGATTGCATCGTTATTGTTGTCACTGGAGTGGGGTGCAGTGCAAAAAAAAGAAAACTAATCTTCTAAATTACCAATGCCATTATTTTCATAACCAAATTCTTCTGGAAGACTCTTTTTTGGAGTGCTTTTAATTTACAACAACATGATTTGGTTGGTAGAATGCAGTGAGAGTATAAACTTGTGTTATAGCTGAAGATGCAGAAATAAGGTTGTTAGCATATAGATGCAATAAATTTTACATCAAGGGCAAATCAGCTTTCAGATGGCTGTTTTACCCTGTTAAAACATTCTCCCCAGGATCCAGATTACTCAATATTTTTGACACTTAATCAAGGTTGGCCAGCATACAGCGAGAAAGCCTAAGTGAAATATGTATCCCAGCAATATTTTTGCTTAACACTATCTTCTGCTAACTTCAGCTTTTCAATCTCTCAGCTTTTCCAGTTAGCCCGCAGTATTTGATGATTTTCAGCATATTTCCATATCCTATTTTTTTTTTTTTTAAATACTTTCATAGTAAATTAAATAAGGTATAACATTAGGCTCAACTAGAATATTAAAGAACAGAGCACAACCTGTCAAGTAATAGTAATTTTAAAAAACAAAGTGAAAGAAGATCTTGGACATTGTGTGGAAATAAATCCCTGTGTACTAAAAGGAAAAAAAAAAAAAAAAAAAAAAGAGAAGTTGAATAGAAGGCAGGCAATAGGAATTTCATAATCCCCAGGTAGAAGACAATGTGATTGTTACCACTTAAAAAGCATCAGATCACAACAGGATCTACAAATCAAGCTAAAGGTTCATTGAGGAATCTGCCTGAATTTTACCTCAAATTAATGTTGCACAGAGATATTATTCATTTTCATGTGTTTTTATCAGAATACCAATAAGAACTTTGCAAGACACTGGACATGTCTGTAGCATGCAATGGTTTACAGCTGTTGTGGTTTGAGGCTTGGA
>NW_008631082.1:0-6598 GCF_000691845.1 Merops nubicus | reverse complement strand
GGCGCGGACGCCGGGCAGTCACCGCAGGTAGACCGACAGTCAAACCCCGTTTTGCTAGGTTTCATTTAGTGCGGGTTATCCGGCGGGTCTGGAATAAATACGTAATGTGTGACAGGTCTGAAGAAAATCCTTTCCCGTGCCTGAGTGGTTAATGTTATTCCATAACTATTTCAACAGGATAGTTCCGTAACTATTTCTGCAAGAGATGGCAAGAGATAAGGGCTGCAGAAGTAAAAAAGGCTATTTCCCTCTCGGTAGGTCACTTTTTTACTATTATAAGTTTTTTAGATTATTATTAGTTGTAGCGACACACCTGTGTATCTACTAAACATGTATTTACTGACACATTAAAATGTTTACGTTCATCTAGAACCAAACATGCAGGATTTGACCCTGCATATGTAAATGGTTGTGTACTTGCAGTGCACCTAGTTTAGTCGAAGCAATACCCTGTGTATTAATTTGTTAGACCAGCAACTAATTGCATGAACTTTACGTGAAGTGTGATTTGTATTATTATTCTAGGCATGCTGGACGGGCTTTTAATATAATTCTTGTGCAAAATGTTCTCTTCAATTGTCCTTTCTTTCATTTATTTGAAATAACACAAAATCATGCTCCAGTCCGTAGAAAGTAATTCAAATTTCTTCTTGGTGTTGTTTTCTACGGTGTTTTACATTAATACTATATCAAATGTAATACAGTGATTTACTCTCTGCAGATTTTGCACGAGTACACTATGCATATTTGATGACACATTGCATATTTTAACAAGGTTTTTAATGACTGATTGAAATGTTTGCTAAGATATTTTTTAAGAGCTGGAGGAGAAATGGTTGTGGAAAATGTGTGTAATAGAATAGTGATAATTATGAGAGGGTTTTGATTGACAGTATGAGGAAGCAGATGGATGACTAGGTAGGTCAGAGGTAAAGATGCCTTTGACAGCTTTTTAAGTTCCTTTGGCCATTTTGGTCCAATGAATCATGCAAAACATGTGTACATTACTAAACTGATGTCTCTGCATCGTTTACTGTTGGAATCCTCATCTTTTCAAACCCACCCTAACCTTCTTTCATCACCATTTGACGTGCTATGTCTAAACTAGATTGCAAGATCCTAAGAAGGCAAGAATCTGTCTTGTATTACTTGTCAGAAAAAAAAAAAAAAATAGAAAAAAACCCCACCATGTAAACCTATGGAGCTAGAAGAACAACCACGACAGATTGGCAGAATAGGCGTAAGGTGGGACACGTTCTTCTTAATTTTCGCTGTCTGGTCATCACTCCCCTCCCCTAGGTACTGCTCAAGGGAGATGTGGTGAACAATGATTTTTAATTTCCCCCCCCCCCAACTGGCATAAATCTGAATTTTCATAAGTCTGATAAGAGATCTAATCGCATAATTTTCCTTATAACATTATGCAGTGAGCGCTGCTGCTATAGTTAAAATGGTTTTCTTCACAGTCTGTGTTTTTCAGGTGCTTTGTATGTCCTTCACAAATTACTTTGTCAGCTGGAAGTGCTCTGATTTATCCCTGTAAAAGGTTACTGTTTTTGGAAATCTAATTTAAATTACATAGGACTGTTTTAAAATCGCTGTGATACAAAAAAAGAGCGTGTGTGTAGTGGGAAAAGCAGAAAAAAGGATTTGGCATGAAAGTATGTTTTCCAGGTACTGTTTCTGTGCAGAATGGACCCAAGTTTTCATTTTAAGTATTAAAACTTGTCATGAATGTGGTCTCCAGAGGGGAGTGTGTCACTTGCTAAGATCAGAGGGCAAAGTCAGAGAAAAAAAATTGCAACAGCCGAGTGCGCTAAGTCAACGGAAGGCAGCAGACTGTCTGTGTTCAGTACCCCGTTCCCTCCAGCTAAATAGATGTCATGTATTCGTGGTAGGTCTAGAGAGTGACACAGCTTAGTGATAACATTTCCAGCATTTCTCAGAATGCGTGTGAATCTGGGAATGCACAAACAAAAGCACCGCTTATTTGAGTGTGGTCACTTGAAAGTTCTCAATTTGATCAAATAGGTGTATCTGAAAATATATGTATTGGATGAAATATCTATTTATATATACCCCTCTTGATTTTTTGATCATACCTAATACTCTCCTTCTTGCAGATGCAGAATAATCATGAATTCATAAAGATCCAAGGCTGCTGTTGATGAATAGATGTAACTTTTGACCTTATAAACTATATTACACAATAAAATCTGTGATGTTTTATTCATGCTAGCACTGCAATTTCTCATATTTGCAGTATTTCTAACACTAAAGGGTTGATACAAATACGAGTAATCTTGTTGGTCTTAAGTTGACTTTTTAGGTCAATTTTATTTCTTTTTTTTTTTACCTGAAGGCAAAATGGATAAAATCTTCAGGTACATTGCTTCTGTGTAAAACTATAATATTGCATTGATATTAACAAGCATTTATTTCTTAAGCTTTAAATAAGAAAGAGCTGGTAATGACTTTGAATCTGTCTTAAGACTCATTTTAGGTAAAATGTTGATAGCTTGTAAATGTGTATTCCTGCCTTAGTCTCTGATCGTGCATGCAAGTTCATATGTGTGAACAACGTAAAGTAAAAGGTCAGTCCTACAAAGACTATTCACTTGTCTAAAAATTCACAGACATAAATGTTTTCAGGATCAAGGCCTTTTTCAATAATTGTGATAGTCATGTACCTTGAAGTGACTGACTGATTTAGAATACACTTAATAATTTCTTTTTTTTTAAAATATGGTAGAAACACTGCATTGAAAAGTTACCAAAGAGTGTTATCATACAAGATCCCACTTCATACATTTGTAATATAGATTTTTTTTTTTCCCTCGGGTAATTTTGTTTTGTTTTGTTTTTGTGACAGCATGGACATGAAATTTAAACTTTCTAAAAGTCATGCCTTAATGCTATGCAATTAATTTTTGTAGTTATATTTGTGTAAAAATATACATATATATGTGTAAACAAATTACATTTAGTAACTAAATTACATTTAGTTGCACATTGACTGCTTTTGGTTATCCAAGAAGTGGATAATATTGGTCTGGGACCGAAGGTTGAGAAAGCAACACCAGTATTTTGAATTGATCAAAGTTTTAGGTTGCTGAAAGGTGTCCTAGTTTAGATGGAGACATCCACCCACAGAGAATTAAACTGGAATCATAAATATAAGCTAAAAAATGCTTTTGGTGATAATTAACACCGTGCTTAGAGCTTATTTACCTTTGTGGAAATGTTTGCTGGAGGGGAGGTGTTATTTATTGGGAGTCGACTACAACTAGACTTTCACATCTCCGTCTTCCACAGACCTCCTGCTGGAGACACTGAGGAAATATGATGGTTGCTCTCTGGCCCTGGGGAAATTTAGGGCTTACCCCATATCGCCTGGGAATCCCACCCAATGGGCTTGTAGCTGCACCTCCTGTCTTGCTTGTTGATCTATGATCGGTGCCTGCATTTCCCTAAATTAGATCTGTGGTGCGGTAACACAGAGAAGTAATTGTTCTCCACACAACATCCCCCTTCTGCAAACCCTTACAGCATCTCCCCATTCCCCGTGCTGCCGCCGCCTTCCTGCTGTACTTCCAAAGCACAAGGGTTTGGTACATAGGTGCTGAGCTTAGTTGTGCTCTCCTCTCGTAGCTCAGTTTACACTTGCGTTAAGAGAAGGTGCATTTCACTTGAAATAGATGCAAGGTATTCAATAAGAGGTAAAAGGTTTTGCTTTTTACTGACAGCTCCTGAATTTCCTGCTGGAAACTGCCACACATAAGTTACGGACAGTAGGGGTATTTTTCAGAAGTCTCTGAGTGGTTTAGTAGTTTGTGTTCAGAAATGATGAAAATATCACTGAAAAATCTCCAGTGCTTGCAGCTGTAAATGATTTCCACACTTTCTATAATTTTATTCTTGGGCGCATTATTGAGTGGCTGTTTCAGAGATTCATTGAGGATTGGTATTTGTTGCAGAGCTGGGGTCAGAATAGCGTGGATTATATTCTCAGCTGGTGTACTATTATGTAATTTCATCAGTTCAATACTGATTTGTGTCATCTGATTGTTTCCTCTTGTGATTTAGGTACTATCCAAAGCAGGTGTTGTTTGATGAAATGAATAGGGCCAAGTACTAATTTGAAATACATATTTGTTTCTCCTGTGTTAAAACAGTTATAAAAACGTCAACTGATATCTTGCTGTACTTACATTTTTTTTTCTCTCTCTGTTTAGACTATAAGACTAATTGAACCTTCATTTCTGCTTATAGTCAAGGTTGATTTTGATGCTTTGTCTTTATAACTGAATCAAAACCAGTTTGCTTGGTTTTTGCTACACAAGCATTTGTCCCTTGGTAGGGGCAATATTCAGGCCCACAATGTTCTTTTAATATAAAAGAAATGTTTAGAGATTGATGGAAGAAAATTAATTGGGTATTTTCAGTCTTTCTTATATGTGTCTGGGATTTTGTAAAGCCCAAATCCTTTCCACGTTCTTTGCAGTCTTCTCTAGTGTAGCTCTTTTTTACCCTTTGTGTTAAATACTATAAAAACCCTCTGATGTTAACATTCAGAAATTGTATTGTTAAACATTTCAGTGTTTAAGTTGTGTTTCCATATATTGTTTACTTATAACTTTTCCCTGATCATTGATATAAATGAAAAATTTTTTAAAATTTTTTTTTTAATCACAAACTGACTAATTTGTATAAGCAGATGTAAATTAATGTGAAGGGTATTGATGTGGATGTAAGATTGCTTCCTCTAGGTTATATCTGTCTAAAGTGGTGTACAGGGAAATATAGTCTGGAAGCAATGTTACATCCACATGTTGTTACAGTAAATTTTTATGTTAATTTTTAAAGGCTCATTTTCCGTTTCTGTTGTTATACTTCACATTACTTTAGTAATGGTAACATTTCTTTGGAGTGGTAGCCCATTAGCAGTATATGCTTATTTTCCAGGTATAACTGGAGAAACAACACAAATGATTGTCCTGTGACAGTGTAAAGTTTAGCATATATGTGCACATAAGTCTCTACAGCATCATGGCCTAAGTTTATTTTCTTTTAAGCAGTGTTATCTGCTGTGGGGTTTGGGGTGTTTTTTAACCCTTCGTAATTAAAATGCAGTTTGTCACTGTGGTCACATTTCCCAGCTATAGAGGGACAAGGGTAATGCCTGTGTTAAATACACATTGTGCTAAAAAGTAATTATATTTAATTCTGACTTTATTTGGATATCTATAGCTACCTCAGGATAAGGATCTAGGTGATTTTAAGTGTAGTTCTGCGAACACAGCCCTTTTCTTGAGGGTTGGTTTGCTGTCAGTTCAGCTGTCTGAGGTCATTTGATTGATGGTGGTGCTATTGCATGGGAAAGGCTGCCAGGCTGGTGGGTGTGGTAGCAGGGGAGCAGGAAGCTGGTGATCCCTTTCACAGGAGGTGGGCATGAGGTGGGCTTATCTATAACCTGAAACCTGCCCCCAGAGAGTTGTTTAGGATAACACAGACATCACTGTATTCCTGGATGATGAAGCAGCCGAGCTCCAAGCTGATGCAAACACACTGGTAATCCCCAAGTAGCTTCTGGTCTCTTCCTCTGATAGATCTCCAAAGCTTCCCATGAGCTCCAGCCTCTGCCTTGCTCTCCTCCATCCTTTTCCTCGCTGAGGGGGGCACTTCACTGAGTCCTCCATAGCTTGTTCTGTTGAGAGCTTGAGCACCTAGATGAGTGCTCTCTCCTTTAACTCCTTCTGTGGAGGATGGTTGAACAAGGAAAGTCTTCCTCACGATTACTGAAGAGGATGAAATCCCTGGAAGGCTGCTCTCTTTTGTACCTGAACTTTTAAATTTTTATCTACATTCAGTGTCTTGTGATTGTAAGGGATTTAACTCATAAAACATTTAAGATGATGCATTTTATAAGAATCTACAGTGCAAATATTTTTAGCATTTGTAGTTGCATAACCAGGGTGTCTGTTTCTGTGTGTTTTCTTAAGAAGCATATAACAGCTAAACTACCTAGTTTTATGGATCTTGCATTATAATTTATGTGGCCTCTGTTGATCTAAGTTTGCTTCTTTATAGCTTTTTAAAATATATGGGCTTTTTTTTTTTTTTTCAATTTTAGCACTATTTTCCAAAAGACTGCTGACCAGATGATGTCTTCAAAATAACCTGCTTAAAATATATTATTTTATAAAAATATTTACATTTGTAAGAAATTCTAGCTTATTCTGTAATTGCAAGAATGTCATGTCTAGCCAATATAGATTTACTTTTTAGGACTGAATGTTGTCTCAAATTATATTTTTTCTGAACAATAGGAGAATGTTGTAAAACCAATATGCATTTTTTTCTGGGTTACACAAACACAGTTTTGCCAGAGAAATCATGATTTTTTTTTTTTGGTGTGTGTTTTTTGTTGTTGTTGTTGCTTTGGTTTTCACAGAAAAGTATCCTATATAATACAGCATTAGTCCATTTTCTGTATTTATCTACATGTTGGTGTCCTATTTTTCATCAGAGATTTAGGAGCAACTCAGCTGGTGCTTGTATTCTATGCTATGCACTTCCTTCCTTCCTTCCTTCCTTC
>NW_008631081.1:0-26239 GCF_000691845.1 Merops nubicus | reverse complement strand
CCTACAGGATTCTATGATTCTATGACCAATCACAAAAGTGTGGGTTGTATCTGGGCCTCTGTGATCACCACAGGTGGCTCTTGTGCACCCCAATCAGAAGTGCCGACTGCGTGTGTTGTGTCTGTGCTTCCTGTAAGCCCTCCACCTGCCACGCATGCCAAGTGTTTACTCTCAACTGTTGACACAAGATATTTGCCTCTATGATGTGATTATCTCCACTTTCATCTTTATCAGTTCTGTATGATCCTCTGCAGCCTCCACCCAAATGACCATGGGGAGTTCAGTCATACCCTGAGCTCCTGCCAAATGTGTCTTTGGGTGTCTGAGAGCTCCTGAGTGCAAGACCTGGGACACTTTCCTCACCAGCCTGCACCAGGAGTAAACAGCTGGTCCTGCTCAAAAGGAGACAGGGATGGGACGTGGTGGGGATGCTTTCTCCGTGGGGCAAGACACTGAGGGACAGAGGTAAAGATCCTCCTACAGGTCATCAAGTCCAGAGAAAGGCATGTGTTGTAAAAATACTTTCTGGTTGACAAGTGTAAAGCTTTTTCCTGTGGTCAAGGGCCAGCAATCTGCATTGGTCTCACACAGAGAAGTCTGTGGTTAAAAGTCATTCCTGAAGGGCATCTCACATTATATCACATGTCTGGGACCTCTAGCTCCATGGAGAGAGTACAACCTCAGGGAAGACGTGCAGTCTGGTCAGCCCTACTCCCTCTACACCTCCTGTTATGCTGGGGTGTAGCTCATAGCAGTGAGAAACTCCAGCTGTAAGTATTGTAGTCCAGGCTTGGTATGGGGAGGGAGAAGATGCAGAGAGGACCAATAGCAACAGTAGACTTGCCATAAAGATCCCCCTGCCCCTACACACCATGCAGGTCTTCATTAACCAGAAAGGAAGGGGCCAAGGCAGCTCACATGAGACACCACCCAGAGAAAAAAAGCTCCCCATTGATTACCAGGGCAATGTGCATTCCTGGAGGTCATTCACATTTGCTGTACCCAGAAGAGATGGGTCACGGTACAGGGAGAAAGGCTGGCAGCATTATCACAAGCCACATGTTGGTCTAGCCTTCTTTCTTAAGCAAGCTACAGGACAGACCTCAGATCCCTCTACCAGCTATTCATGGTAGTGACTCCAGGCTAAGGGCTATGTGCTTGTCTGCTTTCTAAAGCCTGTGATATCAGAGCCTGTAAATGAAGGTGCACAAGGCATCCTTCCCTAAACATGATAAAAATCAAGAGGATCCAGAGGGCCAAGAAGAAACAGAGCAGAAATGGAGCCCCAGGACACCTAGATACCCTGCTAGCCCCATTTCAAGGAGCTCCTTGACCCTGCTGGCCTGATTGCCTATGGTTTAAGGGCTCAGCCTTGATGTTGAGGACAGAGGGTTGAGCTTCCCACCACTTTGCTTGGCTGAATTCCTAGAGTGAAGAGAATGGGCCCCCAAGGAGTATCCTCTTGGACTAACCTGATCAAAGCAGAAATAAGCTGATTTGCAGGGCAGTGGGCTTACCTGAAAGAAAAAATCCATTTGGATTTGATAGCCAGAGCCTACTTCTTGCCTTCTACCAGGAGGACTCTCAGTGCTGCTATGCAATTTCTGCACGCAATTCCTCTGATATCTGTCCTCCAGCTCTGTACAGTCACTGTTGCTGCCTGAGGGACCACTTGATCTTAAGACTGCTTGCTTCCCCTAATTTACTCCACAGCCTCCCTAATGTACTTGCAGACCTTCTGGCAGTCAAGCTTTCACCTGCTGGTCTGATGGGGAGGGTAGGATGCCGGGTTTCTCCTCAATTTGGGCCTGGGTGCACATGTACTGCCCACAGCGAACTGACTGTGCCACCAGTGGTACATCTGTGTGAGGCAACCTGCCTTCCCTGGAGGACGTAGGCTAGGGCAGCTATGATTTTGCCGAGTAAGACAATCTTTTCCTCTAAGATGGCACATGCAGGGCAAGACTCTGTGTATTGCCATCTCTTTAAGCCTCTGCGGTAAAAGAGTGAACATTTGTGTTTGGATCTGATCCCAGGACCATACACTTTGGCTTTCCACTTGTGCAGCTAAATTGTGCAGGTCTGTGTCCCATAGCTTTCTCTCAGGCTCCTCCACCATGATCCATCAACATAAAACCATGTTGCTCAAAACCAGACTCATTGGTTCTTTTGCTGTTTAGAGCGGGTTTTTTTGGGTCATCCTGGAGAGCAGCGGAGTTCCCAACAAATTATTCTGAAGTAACACAAATGGTGGGGTGATTCCTTAGCAGAAGAGTCCTTGCTGATAAATGGACTGATGAAAGGGCTGGTGGTGTGACCTTGGTAGGTGGAGGCATGGCATGGGTGGCTAGCTGATCTAGGGCTCGTGGTCTGAGCCCAGGGGCAGACAGCTTGCTGCCAGGAAGTGCTGATCCTAGCCAAAGAGTGAGTCACATGAATGTGCTGACATCTCATTGCCAACCTCTATGATGAGAGCCAAGTTTTTCTGCGAATCTGCTGCAACCTGCTGTCAGATGAGGAGTTAACTTTCACTTATCCAGGGGCGTTCCTGTCTGTGGGCTTCCTGAAAATTTTCATACTTGAAGCAGAAGTATCTCATCTCATCTCATCTCATCTCATCTCATCTCATCTCATCTCATCTCATAAGTGGTTTCTCCTGCTCTTGGTCTTGAAGGCCTCCTTTAACTTTCTCCCCATTGCCTGACACTGCCCTCCAAAATCCACTTCCCTCAGTGACCAGTCTGGCCAGGGATCTCTCTGTATGGCATGGCTGTTGCAGCTCTGCTCTATGAAATCATAGCCCTGCATGTATTTCTTTTCCCCATTCCCCCTAACCTCTTCTCCCCATTTAGTGAAGACTATGTGGGCCTTATCTGGCCTCAGAGACCCATATTTGGGTGTCAAGTAGTTCGCATGCCTGGCTGTGGAGATGTAGAAGAGAGTACCCCATGTTCTATCTGCAGTGCCCAGTTTTTGAGGAGACATGCTGTGTTTGAAGGAACAAGGAAAGGGGGTAAGGTACCATGGTCCACATCATTCTGCCCTTCTGGATATATGTTGGCAAACTCTGGTGTTCCAGAAGTGCCGTGGCCATGTGCATGACTGGTCCTAAAGTGTGTCCTAAAGGTTGATATAGCGGGCTGGGTGCTTCTGAAACACCACCTTCTGTATGTGCTGGGGCAGTCCCAGGTGTGTGCACCTAGGGAGGTCCAGGAGGCTGCTTGCTCTCACCCTGCAGGGGAGCCAAACAGGGCACAACAGCCATAGCTTAGTAGCAAGGCGAGAGCTGCTTATCCTCCATCCTTCAGCCAGGGAGATACCCCTTTGTTTGAGATACTCCTCAAACCTTCTGTTTGAGGGCAGAAGGAAACAAAACCCCATGGATTTGGGACTACAGTACAGTGGGTTGAACCTAGACAGACAGGAGGCTAGATGCAGGTCTGCTACTTGCCTCTACACAGGCTTGGCAATCAGCTCGCTTGTCCGTCTGTGAAATGGGGCTAGAGGTGCTTACTCTTGGTTTTGGGACATTTCAGGTCGCAGCATGAAAATACTATTATGCAAACGAGGAAAATTTCTAGTGTTATTTCTTAGTAATGAGCAGCAGACCTTGTATTTTGACCTTTACACATCGTTGGGGCTTTTTTTGTTGGTTGGTTTGTTGGGGTTTTTTTTACAACTCTCCACACTCGCCTCACCAGGCCTGAACTGAGTGCACTGGTCGCAATTGAAGGTCAGAATCACTTTCCTGCCAGCTCTAACCATGTAAGTATGGGTTAGGGAAGCGCTGGAGGGGGGTATATTTATGAGCATGCAGATGAGCTACCATTTGGACACGTTTCTGCTGGTAGGTGGAGGGATGGAAGTACAGCTCTGTGGGGACACGGTGTGGTCGCTGCCGAAAATGGCACCGGGTGTGGATGAGCTGAGCCTCTGGCTTGCTTTCTCCTTAGCTGGGTCGAAGCAGAGAGCACGAGCGAACACCAATCTGCATATCACCATGGGCAAGCAAATTTAAGTTCTGACTCTTAGAGTCATCTGTCCCTCAGTGCCAGCCTTTTGGGTGGCCCAACTCCAACACTGACCAGCTTGAGAAGAGGAAAATCATTGATTCGGTTTTCTGCACTTTGAATCCCTGTAACTATGCCCTTGATCTTCTCAGCTGGATTCAGGGCAAATGCTAAGTGTGTCTCAACCAGTGTAAACCATGCCTCCTTCTGCCTGGCTCCATCTGTAGATGACACCAGCCTGGGCTTGGTGTCTGCCTCCAGAGTAACCCCGTGTCTGTAAGCATCTCTCTCTGAGTGTTAACCTAGCTGGGAGGGTTATTCCCGTGCAAGCTGCTCCACTCCATAGACTCCAGTACTCTCAGATGCAGCTGCCATTCCAAGGAAACTTCAGATTCTCCTAGATTTGGTCCCCATCTTCAATAGACAGCTCATACATAGATAATACATAAATCAAATCTGAAGTTCAACAACAGATTCCTTGTTCCCTACTGTTTATCACCTAGCCAAAGGGATGCTCATGTGTTACCATGTCAGCAAGTATTTATTCATTAACTCAACTGGACTGAGCCCAGATGTATGCCTATCTGCTGCAAGTGCTGTTATCCTGATTTCTGAATTAGAGCAAGCCTTGAGAAGGGACATGGTCTTGATATTCATGGGTTAACCTCTGGATTAGTCTGTCTCAGAACTTGTTCATATGCCCATCCAGGAGCTCCTGTCAAACCTCTCACTGCTGCCAGTGGTGACGGGCAGAGAGTGACGTGCCTGGAGCATTCAGTGCTCTCCAGAATACAACAGCAGTGTTTCGTTAGCACCTTCTCTGTGGACTGAAACCATCAGCATGACAGCTGGCTGAAGAAACAGCCACAAAACAAGGAGACCGCCAGCCTGTCAGAAGTTTTAGGTTTGGGTGAGGTTTTGACAGACCCATCTCACAACTCCTCAATAACCCAGGCACCATGCAGACTGCCCTTCTGGGCTTCCTTCTCCCCCTCCCCACCCACCTGCCAGAGACTCCACTCCCTTTCCAAGAGGAAGATGAGACGTCTGAGTTTTTGTCTGGGGTTGAAGGCAGCTAGATTTCATACGGGGATTACTGTGTTCTGCCTAGTTCTCATTATGATCCTGTGCAGGCTGTAAATCTTGATCCCCATCCTGCACGTGCATTTCATGCCTTCCCCTGATTAGAGTTGAAGATGACATAAAATTTATCAGGAACATTTTTCTGAGGTTCTGTTTATCATATGAACAGCTCAGATACACAGTGATACCAATCAGGATCAGGTTCTATTGCAAAGATTGCTCTAAGCTCCTGAATTCCTCCTGTTAAATTGAATGGTTGGTTCCAATCCATTATTAATGACTCTTGACAGAGCATTTGATCTCCAGTTCCACAAAGTCCAGGACTCTTCAGATGAGCCCTTAGCCCTTACTCATCTCATTATGTGAGCTTCAGCCACCTTTGATGTGATATTAATGACCAATTAAAAACATGGCTCATCTATGAATTAATAATAGGGATCCTTGTTTAAAAGAGCAATGCAGTTGTAGGACACTGTCAGATTTGTGGGGACTCTCAAGCAGACTTTCATCATGTGGGTAGCATGAGTGTTAGGTTTAAGGCAGGGCTTTGTATAAGAATGAGAATTTTGATGCACGTTCTGTGGAGGATGGGGTTCATAAACCGGTCTCTCCATCAAAGGTATCGGGAGTCAGTGGCTCAGCAGAGAGAGACACAGCTGAGAAAACCAAGGTTCATTCTCTTGTCCCATCACAGAATCATTCAGTGACTGAACAAACTGTTCAGCTTCTCAAACCTATTTTGGTTCCTAGCTTGCCTTATTTGAATAGGTATTACACACCTCAGCATGCTTAAAAGTCTACGCTTTCTGTTGCTTTCCTGAAAGAGAGTCAGCAAATCAATGTTTTCATTTGAAGTGCTGAAGTCCGTGGTGATCCTGTTACCAGAAAAAGGCCCACAGATACTAGGATAGAGCACTGCATGCAGTCCAGCAAACACAGACCTCCTGGGATGGCATACCTAGAGGTGTCTCTGTGCCAGCAGCCAGGCTCTATCTCTGGGCAGTATGTGTCTGTGTCCTTCAGAAGCAGTGTTCCTACCCTCCCTAGACTCCCATCAGCTGCAGGATGCTGCAGGGTACGGCTCATGCTGTTCCCGCCTAGTGAGACAAGGCTCCCTTCAAAGTTTCAACTTGTTAAAGAAAATCTCACACCACATGCAGTATGTCTGGAAGCTTCCAGATTGTTTAGCGTTACATGAGAAAAACTCTATCTGTGTTTTAAGCAAGTATCTTCTGAAAACATGTGAGCTTTAAAATACACTGAGGTTGTCAACGGCTGCCAGCAAAAAGAGCGGTCACTCTAAGGCTGAGCTGGTGTTGTCATTAACAAACCTTTGAGACTTCCAGATGAAAATGTGTCTATCCGTACAAGACAAATAAGCAAAATGCCTGTAACTTATCAGGTTAGGAAAAAATGTCTTTATTTTAAGATGGAGCACTGGAACAGGCTGCCTAGAGAGGTTGTGGAATCTTCTTCTCTGAAAATATTCAAAACCTGCCCAGATGTGTTCCTGTGCAACCCACTCTAGGTGAACCTGCTTTACCAGGGGCATTGGACTAGATGATCTCCAGAGGTCTTTTCTAACCCCCACCATTCTGTCATTCTATAGAGCATCACTTCTTCCTATTTGGTCATCTGTTCATGGCCTGCCTGTTTGTTTTACAGTTTTCAGCTGCATACATTAGAACAAATAGGAGGAAACCATTGGGGTCTCCACAGGGTGCTGAACCAGACTTTTGTTACTGGACTGCTATCTGGAGGGAAAGATAAACATTTCACTTCTTTAATAAGACTTCAGTTGGCCCTTCAAGTAGGAAATGTTATTCAGAGCAACAATGCTGGCTGGAGTTGGTGGGACCTGCATCCTCTGTGATGTTCCATGCGCTCCAAAGAAAAAGCAAGGGACACTCCATTGTCCTGATACATGAAAAAATATGTCTCTGGAAGAGATTAAAACTGCTTTTTCTTCACTCGCAAAAGTGACCCAGATCTTTTAATATCTTATCATGTTCCTTTTCATTTATCACAATGTTTAGCCAGAGTTGCAGGTCAAACAAATGGCTTTGTGCTGTGTGCCAAATGCAGACTGATATGGAGCCTTTGATGTAAGAAATGTGAGCAATCTTCTCCCCACAGATTTGGTCCTCTTGATAAGTGGGTACACAACAGACACACCACTTTTCAACCCATTCTTGAGCACTTCACTGATGTATCAACTTTATAGTAATTCTCAGCAGTGAAGGGAATATTTATCAACAGTTAGATCTGAATAGACAAAGAAAATAAAAAGTTTTACAGATCAGTTTTAAGAGCAAGTCTATCTTTGATGAGAGTTTGAGACTTCCCATCTGAGAATATCAAATTAGGTGAGCCCTGAGATGTGGAAACCATCTTTTTATTTTAATTATGTGGAATATGATAATTCTGTGTGGGTTAGCAAAATCAAACCCCAGAGATGGAGATCACTCCTGTTCAAGTCTTTTTTAATTCAACCACCCCATCCACATTATCACATCTGGATTTTGAATGTTTGGGGCCCTTCTGGAGGAGGATCCATTTGCTGTAAGGAACCTCTCCATTTTTCACTTCAGGCCAGGAGCAGAGGTGAGCTCATGAAGCATCATAGAGATTTCAGGTCAAACCTGAATGTATTAACATGGACGAACATGAACAGTTGGCTTCATATACAGATACACAGATGTAAGAACGGTCTGCAGCATCTGAACCCAGGTCTGGATTCATATTTTGAACTCTGAGTTGAGAGAATTGCAGTCAGAAAGGTCAACTCTTTTTGCCTTTGTCAAGCAAGGCTCCGAATTATGGCACTGGAGTAAATTTTTAATGAAGGAACACAGGAAGTGTACTCAACATAGTGCCTTTGTAAGCCCATTAACCATTTACTGGCTAACACAGCACAGTCATTTTAAGCTTCCCTTCAGATTGAAATGCAAAGAAATTTTGAATCATTCATTATATCCACTGAGTGAAATATAGTCGCTCTTTCAGTCCTGTATCTTAACCTCTTCTGGAAAGCTTGCAAGATACACTGTCCTTAATCCATGTTTCTGGGCAGAGAGAAATCTCCATTTGCTGAAAAGCAAGACCTTCATAGATAAAGGTGGGACATGCAGCCTTTGTAACCCAACAGTAAGAAACACCTCCTGCTGTCACTGAAGAAACACCTGTGGTGTTTGGGAGGCAGTGAAAGTTCTCATAATGACTACAGTGAGATGAGGCTGAAAGCCTGATCATCCTCCTTCCCTGGAGACTTTTAAGACCCACCTGGATGTGTTCCTGTGTGACCTGCCCTAGACTAGATGGTCCTGCTCTGGCAGGGGTGTTGGACTTGATGCTCTTCATAGGTCCTTTCCAACCCCTAACATTCTGTGATTCTCTGATTTTCTAAACATAAGAAACTTTTTGCTTCTCCGAAAGCAAATGTCTGCTTGTGAAACTTCTTAGCTAGGGGCCGGAGTAACACAGTGCCATGAGGGATTTGAGTGTGAAAAATGGGTAAATAACACATTTAGGATGAGGATTAAGGCCTCTAAATTGCCTCTTAAGCACCTCTAACAATCTCTGAGGTGGTTGCTTGATGCTAGTTTCACTGCAGACTTTCTAAGTGAAGTAATCGAACTGGTGTCCACCAGCAGATGGTGCTTCTGCCTGAGAATTGTTTTCATTCATGACCATTGAAAGATACAGCTTCTCACATCATTACTATGAAAGATATTTTACAAGGCAAAACATTGTCCGTTACACTGTATGGATTCCATATTTTGGATAGCTCCTATGTATGCATTTCTCTCTGATCCTTCCTTACCTTCAATGTTGCTTTTCTTTAAAGAGCATTTAAGTAAATGGGCAATTTCCCTTTTAAAAAGTATCCCACAGAAGGTCCTTGTTCAGCAGATGTAATACCAGGCTGCAGAACTTCAGCGATAGGAAGAAGAGAGATGAGTGATGGTTTTTCACTTGGGATGTCATTCGGGCTAACACAGTGGAGACACACATACGCAAAACCAGACAAGCAGTCTATCCCTTGTAGTCTACTGATTCCCATCTCCCCAGATAACAAGCTGAAGTTCATAATCTCTGAACACATCTGGAACTGATGAGAAGGAGACAAAAAGACAAATAAACACCCACTTGACTCCAGACTATTCTCTTTAATATCTGTGGAACTAAACTGTTAACTTCCAGCTGAAATCTGTTGGTGTCTATTGCAACTTGTGACCTTGTACTGTTTGGTTTTTTTTTTCTGTCATTACAATGGCAGTAGGTACTTTAAAATGAAGATATATAATTACCCCCACTGGGTTAACCAGTGCATAGTCACACTGCACCAGAGTGTCTTAAGACTTCTCCATCATATAGATATCTTGATGGTTAATAGTTCACATGCCACTGTGTGGGTCTGGTGCACTGTCAAATGTACAAGGGTCTGTTTTGCCAATGACCAGGCCCAACAAAAATGGTACCACCAGCAGAAAGAGAATCCAATAACAGACTGTATTGTATACAAAAAGGACATTCCATGAATGATCGATGGGGGTAGAAACAGATCAATCAGCTGGTACATAATTGACACCACCCCCAACGATCTCACAAAAGATGTGACTCGGCCCACAACAGGCGGTATAAACAGTGAGCCAAGATTGCCCACAGTTGGTATGGGGAACGGCCAAACCAGTAAGTTAAAGGCATAAGAGAAAGGTGCCCACACGGCGACTCTCACCCGATCAGCCCGCGTTCGCAAAGGTCTAAACAGACCAGGGCCCAGCTCCAGGGAGAGTCAGGAGGTCTGCCCTGAACCAGGAAGCTCTGGGGAGTGCACTCCACAGACAGACACTCCTGACTCCCTGCCAGTGGTCCCAGCTTTTATCCCCAAGCAGACACCTGACCTTTGTCAACTCAGTGCGGGACCCCTGGGGCTCATTTCCCTTCTGGCTCTCCCTGCAGGGCCGGCCGCACCCTGGGGGGAAGCTATAAGGCAAACTCACCACCTCTTTATGAAGGGCTGTGGGAATCGCCCATATGTCAACCTTAATTCGGGGGCTTGGGGTTCAGACCCCAGCATTTCAGGGTCCAAGCTCAGGTACAGTGCTGCTTTGGGGCTGGAAGGTTGCACTTGACCTTGGGCTTATAGCTAGCTCTGGTGATGGAGAAGGAGTGATGGTAACAGTAAGTCTCTGCATTGCAAGCGCATGACCTATGGCAATCCCTGCAGAAGAGCACAAGAAAAGGAGTATGATTCAATGTGTTAGGTTGGAATACAAAGCTACTTCCTGTCCTAGAGATCTAGCTCATGGCGTTGAGCCCAGACCTGCCCTCAGCAGCCTGCACACTGACTGCTGTACTCCAGTGTCTTCCTTGCTGCTCAGGGCAGCTTCATGTCTAACCAGAAGATAGCAGCATAGAGACTGGTTACCCCACTGAGACAATAAAACCTCAGAATGATCTGAGTCAGTGTAGCAGGCTAAGGTACCAATATGAGACAGAAATTTTGTGAACACCTTCTTACATGAACCACAATCATATACTCATAAACAGAAAAAGGTAATTTCTCCTCTTTCTTCCATCTCTGAAATGACCAGTGAAAGGCAGCAGCAGAGAAGCTAAACTCATCCTTCTCAAAGAAGGCACTTTGAGGAACTGCATAGTATATAGTCCTCTAAGTGAAAGAACACAGGACCAAAATGCACTTCTGTGACTTTGGTGGGATAAATGTATGTGCCATACCACAATGCCTGCAGCATCGGTTCCTGGCCACCATATTCACAATATTTTTGAAAGCTAAGGTGAATCAACAGTCCATGGCTCTTTACTGTAGCTTTTGCTGTAGCCTTTCATGAAGATGCCAGAATAGTTTCTAGAGCACTGGACATTAGCAGATCCGGGACGGTAATTAATCGAATGGAATCCAATTAAAAGATTATTCTCCTGTTTCCCAAAGAGGGTGCTGTATGGATGCACAAAATTATCTGTTGAAATCCCTCAGCAGCTTACCCAGAATAACCTTCCTCTGGATCCACTCCAGCTCTCAGTGTAGGCTCCTGTTCAGGAAATTATCTTTATTCAGAATAGCACTTAAGCATTTACTTAAAGTTAGGCACACATGTAAGAGCCACTTCCAACAAGGCTGTACTTAATTGCACCCCTAACTGCCTTCCTAAACTGAGACTAATGTCAATGGGAAGGTTACAGCTGATTCTGGAAAGCTGGGAGGTGGCCACTGCTGTCTTCACAGAGTCACTGCACTTCTTGACCACGAGAGTTGTGCAGTGCATGGTATATCTAAAATCACACATTCTTTGGGGCCTGGGAGCCGTCCTGGGGGTGTGAGAAGATGTGCGGCCTGACGGAACAGCATGAGGAGCTCAGAGCTCACCTCGGCTCCCAGCGCCTTCCTGAGGGAGCTGGTGCCAGATGAGGGACGGTGGGAGCCAGCCCTGCTCAGAGCAGGCTCGGCACTGGATCCAGAGCAGGCCGGTGCCAGGGGTGCCAGGTGTCCCTGCACACCACCAGCCCCACACCCTGGCCAGCGGCTGCGGCCTGGCACTGGGGCCAGGCACCAGGGAAGGCGCAGGAAAGATGCCAGTGTGGAGGAAGCGTGCACACAGCGGGGGGCTCTGCCTCCTGCACAAGAGGCAAGGGATTTCTGCTTGAGGTGGGAGCTGAACACAGGGAGACTGCAAGGCCAGTTTATGCAACTGGATTGCAGCCATATAAGCAAGTGGGTCCAGGGTCAAGGGAGGCGGAGGAAACCAGAAATGTGCCCGTGCTCACGCAACATATACCATCTTAAATGAGCAATTATTTCCTAACTCCTGTGCTGACACACTTGTTTTCCTTCCTTGTCAGTGGTCTTGAAATGATCAGTTGTCTTTATTTTTTGGAGCTCTCGGGGTTATGTGGGGCCTCAGGATATGTTTTGGCCTCCGTGACCTCTATGGATTGTTGTGTGCAAAACACAGATTTTTTTTGCCAAAATAAATATCAGTGTAATGTTACTCTCCCTGACAGTGGAGTCAGGCTCAGAAGATGCCATTGCATGAGGTTGTGCTTGCTCTGGTTTTCTATTTCAATAAAATGTCCTGACATGGCCCTTTCACTATCACTGAGTGAGCAGTGTCAACTGGTTCCATGACCACAGGACTCCATTAAAGTCCCCAGTATGAGCAATGAGCATCTCTACAAAAAAAAAAAAAACAAAACAAAACACAAACCAAACCTAAACCAAACCAAACAAACAAACAAAAAAAAATAAACCAGCATGTTTCCTAATATGCAATGATGGAGTGCATTAAACCCCAAATATACAGCATCTCTATAACTACCTTGAGATTTCTGCAGAACACTGACCTCATCAGCAGGTTGCACCCTGCCACAGTTACCATGTGCTCACACAAGTTAATACAGGCATGACCGGTACTGGGTGCTCTCCTCCTCTTCCCACCAGCACAGCATAACATGGCACAGGTTGCTGGTGCTTGGAACCCACCAGTAACAAAGCCACTCAAGTGCCACAAGACAGGAAGAGCAGCTCTCAGGTCTCTTCTTTCCCAAATGGGAGAAACACCAAGGCCTGTGTGGCTGAGGGGTGCCTGCTATGCTCAAGCCATGTGCTTGGTTTTGAACCAAGGTTTTGAACACCAGGCCCTACCATGTAGCACCCCACTGTCTAACAGACTTCCTCTGGTGTGAGGTCCAAGGCCTGTGGCAGCTCCATCAGACAGGCAGCATTTGCCCACCAGGTACCTGGGTGGAAAAAGGCCTTGGTGCAGTCCTGGAAGAAATGCAGTGGAAGCTGATCTCACACTCAGGGCTGCATTTACATGGGCATGGATGAAGCAGTGAGTTGAGCTTTATTCTGCTCCTGAACCAAATTTCACAGATTCTCACCCTGACTTGCTCTCTTGTCAGACTTTCCAGTTTAAGCTCAGCCTCTGCAAGCCTCAGGCTGTATCTTGGGGTCTTCATTCCATTGCTCCTCCTCGACTCCTTAGTAAAGTACTCATACAGCCTTTCCAATTAGAAGAGACAAAAATATCTAAACATTTATGTTTGTATGTAGCCACGCATTGGCATGTAGGCATACAGACAGGGGTGGTGTTTTAAAAACAAAGTTTAGTTTAGCTTAGTTTGTTTAGTGTGAGACTGTGCTGGCTGCAGGCACTTTCATTTGGCTCCTGTGCAAAAGGGACTGGTTTGCACTAGGCTCTAGATAGGAGGAGACAGGAGTGTTACTTGGCAAGCACTTTAATTCCTGGCTTCTGCCAGTCACTGACTCCCAAAGGTACCTGCTGAGAAGGTTGCTCTGACAGTGCCTCCTCTCAGGGCCTCTGAGAAATGGGGCAGTGGTACCTAACTACCTGTCAGACTTTCTAAAGGGGCCTGTCCTGAGCAGAAGCATCTCCTGGCCATGCAGGAGGCAGGTCTTCATCACTGGCTAAATGCATCTGTGTGAGGTAGAATCTTCTACACATGGCTGCAAGCTGGTTTAAAGCACAGCTTGTAGTTCTGAGGCAGGTGAAGCCTGTGTAGCTCTATTCACTGGACAACAGATCTGCTGTCAGGATCTGCAGCACTTGGTAATATGAAGAAATGCTTCCAACAGAGTTTGAGAGGCCCAGAAGTGTCTTGTAATTTTTCAGAGACCAGGAAGGCTAGAATTTAATCCTTGACTTCAGCCTTCTGTCTTCTAAACAGCATTGTTTTAAAATGTATCTTGAAACGCTAAGGAGTCACAGCAGCCCTCCTGGAGAAATGTTTGAACTCTCCTGCCTGTGTGAATCAGACCACTTGTTTTGCCGAGGAGTTATGAAAACAGATGATTCACTGATACGTGTCACTTCTCAGCAGCGAGCCCATAAGCCTGCAGCCATGTGAGTTAACAACATCAAGCCCTGCGAAAGTGCCGGAGGGGCAGCCCATGAGAGGGCTGCTACCAAAGCTGACCTAAATACCCCTGCACCTCTGTCCTGATCCACCTCTAGGCTGTGGCTCATTGCTGCCACCAAACTTGGGGCTGAAGCCTACTCCAGAGCATCTCTGGACTGCAAAAACAATGTAAGATGTGTATCCCGCATCAGCCATGAGTCCGTCTAGCCTTCAGTGGCAAGAGGGACACCCTGGCACACAAATACTTTGAGCATGGCAGGTTGTGATCTCTCTTCTGACCACTGCAGAGCCTTCTAGCTCTTTCTCTTCCCCTGCCCTCCCCCTTTAATTTACCTCATTCCATCTGAAGCTCCATCAAGTCATGGCACTCTTGTCCTCAGAGGGAGAGGTTTGATGGAAGCATCACGGTCCTTCTAGCTCTTTCTCTTCCCCTGCCCTCCCCCTTTAATTTACCTCATTCCATCTGAAGCTCCATGAGCACTCTTGTCCTCAGAGGGAGAGGTCTGATGGAACCATCACGGTGACCTTTACATCCTTAGCTTTGTTTTTTCTGTTGTCCACTGGACAGGTGGATTCCTATATGCTTTTTTTTTCTGTTTCCATCATCCTTTTTCCTTCCTTACTCTCCCCATTACCAGACAGGGTTGGGACGTTTTGTTAAGTGAAGAAATCAGTCAAGGGAATGAACAAATCTGAAAGCCTAAGAAAGAACATAAACTGGGGCAAGCACGTAGTCACAGTTCTCCAGAATAATCCTCAGCAGTCTTGTGTGATGGGTCTTGATGTCTTTATACTCAAACACTCTGGATACACTTTTCTTCTCTGCATCAACCTAATTGCTTTTGAAAGCTTGCCAGCTACTAGCATCTGCAGTGTCCTGTGTCAAAAAGGTCCATGGCTTAGCAGTGCACTGTGTGAAGAAAGAAGGGGACAAGGTGCTTTTGTAAAGACTCAGAGACTCTTAGGATTTGGATCCAGCTTACAGGCCACCCTCTACAGCTAGGATATGGAAAGGGAAGGAACAAGACTTGAAGACCCTGGTGTTACTGTGGACATTCAGATACATCAGAAGCTGTGAGCTGCCCCTGCCCAGAGGAACTGTTGCAATCAGTGACCTCTGTCAGTGCGATGATCTCCTGCCAAACACATGGCCTGCTGCTGTAACTACTACTCTCCCTTCCCTCTGCTTTATGAGGACAGGACTTTGCAGTAAAATGGGGTTTCAGCAAGGGTGCCTCTCCCATTTTCCATTCCCCAGAAACTTGTCAATACCAGCAGCTCACTCTTAATGAGACCCCCGGATCACAGAATCGTAGAATGGTTTGGATTGGAAAGGACCTTAAAGATCACCTAGTTCCAATCCCCCTGCCATGGGCAAGGACATCTCCTTCTTAGACCAGGTCACACAAGGCCCCATCCGACCTGGTCTTGAACACCTCCAGTGATGAAGCATCCACAACTTCTCTGGGCAACCTGTCCTAGGGTCTCAACACCCTCATAGAGAAGAACTTCTCCCTTACATCTAATCTAAATCTCCACTCTTCCAGTTTGAAGCCATCACCCCTTGTCCTATCACTACAAGCCCTTGCAAAAAGTCCCTTCCCAGCTTTCTTGTAGGCCCCCTTCAGATACTGGAAGGCTTCAAAAAAGTCTCCCCAGATCCTTCTCTTCTCCAGGCTGGAAAACCCTAACTCTCTCAGCCTGCCCTTGTAGGAGAGGTGTTCCAGCCCTCTGAACATCTTTGTGGCCTTCCTCTGGACACGCTCCAACAGGTCCTTCTTGTGTTGAGGGCTCCAGAGCTGGACTCAGTATTCCAGGTGAGGTCTCACAAGAGCAGAGTAGAGGGCAAGAATCACCTCCCTCGACCTGCTGGTCATGCTTCTTTTGATGCAGCCCAGGATACAGTTGGCTTTCTGGGCTGCACTTGCACACTGCTGGCTCATGACCTTTTCATCAATCAGCACCCTCAAGTCTTTGTTGAACAACAGTTGGCATCCTTAACGTCGCAGAAGTCTTTAATTTGTCTGTTAACTGAAGTGCACAGCACACACTTCTGTGGTCAGTCCTTAGCTATGCAGGCAATCTTTATCAGAGCAAATGCCAGGACACCAGGAAAAAAAAAAAAAAAAAAAGCATTTGAGGCTGATGCATCATGATGAAAATTTATTTCCAGGACCAAAAGTGTAGCTGTCAAGTGTATAACCAAAGAGAAGAGTGCTCATAACCTGGGCTAGGTGGGGGTCATGTAGGACAGTGGTCCCTCCATACCAACATTGGTGCTAGTGCAAACCACTGATGGCAAATGACCTATGGTTTTCAGAGGTACTCTACAGAAGCAGAGGGTGGGTGGGCACTGCCAGTGCTTTGCTGTGCACGCCGCTCTTGGGTAACATGCATACTGCCCAGCCAACTCTTTATTACCACCTCTCCAACATTTTAACTGCTCTGTCTGAGCTACTGACCATATTCGTCCATAAGCATCTGGGGATTGAGTGAGGAGCAGGGGGCAGTTGTGTTGGGTGGTATCAAGGATGCTTGTGCATACAGGAAGCGTGTGGGCACGTCTGCAGAGCTTTGTGATTCCCACCTACAACCCAGTAAGCAACTGACCATCCAAGTAAGCAAGCTTCCCATCCAAAGAACAGATTCAGCTTCATCTGTTAAGAACAAAATTGCTGCTGTCAGTTCTTATCATTAACTTTGCCTTTCATGACACTGGCCTTGAGCAGGACCTTGCCTTTAGATAATCACAAGTGGTGCACTGCAGTTTAGCTGCAGGCAGCAATATTTTAATCACAGTTGAAAGTATGGTGAAAATCCACCCAATATTTAGAAGGGAACATGTGTGGGTACCTCAGGTTTCTTTCCTTCTCTGAGGGACACATATCCAAGCATTTGAGGTGTCACATCTTATCCTCCCAGCCAGAAAGACACTGTCCTCAGGCTGTGGCAGTGCAAAGAGGTCAGGCTAGGAGCTGACAGCCTGATCTGCCTTTCAGGAGCCCTTTGGCTACCTGGGCTGCGGTGAGGATGGGCCTCCATGTGACAAGTGATCAGCCTGTGCACAGGCATACACTGGGGTGTTACTGGGCATGCGGCTGTAACAGGTTCCCCTTGTCAGTCTTACCCTGGTGTTATCAGACAGGAGGGTGCAGTGCCATCAGCTGCTGTGCCATTTATCAGCAGTGCATTCAGGCACCATACCCATTGCCCGTGCTAGGAATGGAGGTCAGTCAGCAGCTCATGTTCTCCAGGGCTCATGTGGGGATGCCCTTTGCCTGCAGCATGTTGGACAATGCTTCCCTCAGTGCTATCTCTCCCAGCAAAAGTTGTCCCTGTGGTCATTGTTTGGAAAGGTGTTTCTTTTCTGTCTTGCTTTCAGAAGAATGATCTCAAAGAGGCTGAGACATTAATTTCCTTAAGAAGCTAAGCATTGGACATGATGAAATAGTAGTGTCTGATTTTTCATTTAAATGCTATGTGCAGGCAACACCCTTATTTATCCTCTAAAGCTTTCGCAACTTCAACACATAAAACCATAGCAACAAAGCTGAATGATTGCAGTCTACACCTGGGCACAATTTCTCCATCCCTGCAGCTTGGGCTGAGGGGAGCAGTGCATTTCTTGGCAGGGTAGCAGGTGCCAGTACCTGTTGCAGTGCAGTCCCAGCGCCAGTCCCAGTCAGAGTTTGGTATCTGACTTGTTCTGCCTCGTTGGTTTTTTTTTCAGGCATTCACAGCTGAGAAACTGGTTAGGCTGGTGTCCCTCACTGTCAAATGCATTGTGGTGAGATACTCTCTTTTCTCATAGACACAAAGGGATTTCATGGACAACCTTGCTTACACTTGTACTACATAACAAAACATGTTTAAAATTAACTTTCTGAATACTTTCCCTCTCACTTCTGTGGTGACTGGAAAACCATGTTGCTTTGTCAAACATATTTTTATATAGGACCATTCCAAGTGTCCCTCTCCCCTATCTGCACTTTTTAATTGTTTCTACACAAGGTATTAAAGATAGCAAATCCTGATGTGATGAGGGAGCAATCGTCAGCCATGAAGTTATTTTCATATTTAGAGATAAGTTTTTACCAGCTATGAACATTTTGGGCACAGCCTGTAAAAATTGCTCTGAATAGCAGCCAACCTTCCATCAGATCAGCTGTTCCTCCTGGCTGGCACCCATGTGAAAAGATGAGGGTTAGTACTTTTGCAAATGTAGCCAAAGCATTACAACAGGTAATCAAACTGTGCAACATGCAATACGGTCTCAGGATCTCTCAGAAAAACAGAATACCTCAACTACTGAACCAGCAAATGTATTTACCATTGAGCAGACAAAGGCCCCAGAAAATAGGCTAAGGATGAAGTCTCTCAACACTGCTCCCTGAAAGATGGAAGAACAGCTATATAAGAAACAAATAACTGCAAAAGTATTTCATCATTTAAAAAGAAAACCCAACCTGTATAAAGCAAGATACCAAAACTCCCAGTTGTGCTGAAAATAGCCTTGGGAGGAAACAATGTAGAAGTCCTAACTCCCTTACTCTAGGAAAGAAAATAATATCCATCATACATGAGATGCCTGCAGGGAAGGAAATTAAACCATAATGACTTGGTTAGAGGAATGGCAAACAGAGGCAGAAGAGTTAAATATCCGAGAGGTGGAAGTCAAAGCTCCTGGAAAGGTGGCAGCTTACACGTGCTGAACTGCTGCAGAGGGTCAACACAAGAATGAAAGGAACAGGTAACAGACCTAGAAGCACAGATCTGCTAAACAAAAATCAAAGAGGCACCATCTTTAATTACCAGTACTGTTTTGAGAAACCAGAGGGAGATGGAAAATTCCCCAAATATAGTAAAAAAAGGATTATAAAAGAAAAGCATAATAAGGAAACAGTTAAACTGAACAAATAGATGTAATTTTGAGTAATCTTAAGAGCGAATGTTTCAACAGTCACAGTTAAAGTCAAATTATAAAAACATAGTGGCCTTGGTAAGTCTTTTACAGAGTGCTTGACTGACAGACAACAACTTGAAAAGCAGCAGCCAGACAAAGGAACAGAACTATTGATTTCACTAATGTTCTTTTAAGCAAATGTGTAAATACAAAAAAAGACTATAGGAGTGCTATCAAGAAGGTAAAAAGTTTAAAGCAGTGGGGAAAAGAATTAATGCTATCAGTATTCTAACTATCAGTAGTTGGCAATATAGCATATCAGTAGTTAAAGGCTGAGAAGATTGTGGGTTAAGTCTGTGCACACAAAGGTTTGAGGTCTGAAAGGTACAGTGAATAGTACAACACAATGATTTATCCAGAATAGGAGAAATACCGAAGGAAAATTATATAAGTGCATATGAAAAGTTACTCATACCTCTCCAGTAACCACATTGAACTATAATATTTTGTTTCTAAGAAGTAACCCTACACAATTCATGATCCTAAGTAACAAACCCTACAATTAATGAGTTATGGATGGTTCACTTCCTTACTTTAAAGCAAAGAAAGAAAAAAGAAGATGGCAGAAGCTGCATATAAATATATCAGCTGCTGATTTAAAATAGAGTGTAAAGTTTGTCTGTTGTAGAGGATATAGAGAAACAACTGATGGAGGATTGAAAAAAGTGAATGAGTAGTTCCTATGAAGGAAAATGTCTGGGCAACAAAGATCACTATTAATAACAACCTTCTGTTACTCTTACCTTCTACAGGAAAAACAGAAAATTGAGCACCCCATTCCAATCCTATAGATACTGATCTACGTATGTCATGTGTATGCATGTTCGTGTTTATTTATGGCTATCCCTTTATGCGTTTACAATAGATACTGCAAAATGTTGGGAGAGATGAATTGATAATGAACTCACATGAACACTCCTGAGATCTGGGTCTGATCACAAGATCTTCAGTATATCTGCTACCTGCTTCATCGTCTCTCCAGTAAGACTAACAAAGGATTTGTAAAACAGTCAACAAACGAATGTATTGCTACACAATCAAAAAAGGGTTATTAATCATGAAGGTCATGAACAATCACATAACATTCATTTCTGAACCTCCTGTAACATCTAAAAAGAAAATGTTTTCCTCAAATGGTGCCTTCAAGACCATATGGCTGCTATGTGTGAAAATACATCCAATTGTAATGTTGTTTATATTAATCGTTAAAGACTGCACATGTTTGCATGTGATGTACCTCCTGCTAATTACAACACTTGTCATGGGATGGTGACCCAGGACCCACCTGCTCCACAACACCTGGGAGGTAAGGGCGGATGTTGTCGTAGCACTGCCTCATCAGTGAATGGTCAGTTGCTGCAAGGGAGCTGGCAGATGTATATAAAAGCACTACTCTCTTTGGTTCTGACATAAAGTCCAGCATATAGATCTCCTAGGGGTTGTCCTTTACTCTGTCTTGCCCGTAACAGTGACCCAGCTAGTTCTGGAGTCCACACATCTGGCCCATCTCTCTCCAATCTGTCGACAAGGGTATTATGAAAGACCATGCTGAAACCTTGCTAAAGCAATGGTAAACCACTGCTACCACTCTGCCTTCATCCACTGAAACAGTCCTCCCGTCATCTTACAACAGAAAGCAATCAGCTTGAGCAGGTACAGTTTGCCCTGGATAAACCTACGCTTGCTGTTTCAAATCAACTTTTTTCTTCACATGCCTGATAATGGCTTCCAGAGGGATTTGCTCTTTAATCACCACATGGTTTGAGGTATGGCTGGTCATCCTTAAGCTCCCTGGACCTTCACTGCCCTTCTCAAGGATGAGTATCCTTGCCTTTCTTCAGTCACCAGGGTCCCTTCCTGACTGCTATGACCTAGCCATTCTTGGGGTAGAAACAGGAGTCTCAACCAGCCGTCCCTACCTCCCTCCATTGAGATCAGGAGCATCTGACTTACTATCAGTCTCCATTTGGGAGACTAATATTAAGGCAGTCACCTTTCCTGCCCAAGATATTTGGCTACTCCGCCCTCTTTCTAGTGAGTTCCATGCTGTCTTTGACCACCTCATTGCTATGAAGACTAAGCAAACCCTGAGCAAATGTGACCTTCATGGGAACACGCAGCAGAACGGAGTTATTCAAGGAGTCTTCCGGTTTCCTTAAGAACAGGGTTGGCACATAAATTTCATGTCTGCCTGACAACGTATGAATCTTTCATATATGTAGATAAGCCTGTGCACGTGTGTGTGTGTGTGTGTATGCCTGCAAATATTGGCCAAACAGGACTGGCCAGGAACAGATGGTAGAAGAGGCTAGTTGAAGGAGGGATAAGTCCTTTCACATGGCTGTTAGCAGTCCAAGGCAGCAGTTCCCAAGCTGTTTCTTACTGGAACCTTCAAGGCGTCTCTTTTATTTTCATAGCCAGGTTCACAACCCTGCCTTTGGGAACTCCTCTAACAGCATGGTGGTGGCTTTATCCAGGTGACTTTATCCATACAGGACCAAGCAGGGCATGTCTCTGGCTGAACAGTGCAGGAGGCTGGACTTGCTGTGGTCCCTCTGGCTTAGGAGTTTCATCAAAGCAAACAGAAACACCTTGCCAGCTATGTCAATTTCGAGGGTCCAAGCCCAGGGCACATGGGAAACTGCCAGAGAGAAGCAGGGGATCAGAGAGGAAATGCTGCCAGCAGCTTGCCCCCATGCTGGGAGGTGTCCATGCACAGAAAAACATCCAGAAGGAATGACAGCAGTAACCATGACAATGTCAGAAGCATGAAACTTGCAGGGCTTCCTCAAGGATTAACACTGTTCTGTACCAAGAGCCTGTCTCCCTTTTTCTGATGTGTGCTGTTGATTCAGTGGTAGTCCATGCTTGCTTTGTCTTCCTCAAAGCAGACCTACCTGGGAAATTGCTTTCTCTGCAAATTGCTTAGGCAGGAATACCTGTAAAATGAAAATATTTTTTACAGAAGGTTTGTCCCAGCCCATGCACTTGTGGAGAGCTTTCCACCACAATCCCACTTTAAACCCCTGCCATTGGATGTCTTCATCATAGCCAGGAATTGCTCCTGACTGAAACTGAAGTTGTCTCATTTCACTGAGCACACTGCTATTTTCTAAGGTGTGACTCAGAGCCTTTCAGTTAGGTGTCAGCACATGGTATTTACTGGAAATAAAATCAACGGTAATTAATTCTGCTTTTCTTTATTTTTAGTAAGTTTTTGTCTTTTCCCTTTCCAGATCACGAGTGATATACACACAGAGCAGAGTTCAGAAAGGCTGGGTTTGGCTGCCTTCTTCTACCTGCTTCTCACAGCACAGGCTTCACAGAGGGGTTGACCACTAAGAAGCATGATCCTGGTGGAAGAAAAGACAAACCATGGCTGCTAAGCAGCCTGACAGGCTGGCAGGCCTTCCACACTGCCTGCTCAGTGCTCACCCTCTCATGCCCATATCAGCCAAGGGAATTATCAACATCATCATTATTTTTCAGAGCTCATCTTTACTCTTCTTCTGTCTGTGCCAACAAACATCGAGCGGCATCACTCTCTACTCCTAGGAAAGCACAGCAGTGCTCTTTTACAGCATATGAAATCGCAGTAGTAAGCATAAAGAGTAGTACTCAGCATCTGACAGGATGACTGATGTAAGCTGTCAGTCAATATTTAACTTTCCAGGTGAGATTAGATTTTGCATTTAATTTAATATGAACATAAAGCATACAGCACAAGGCACTTGTTTAACAGATAACTGCTTATAGCCTTGTGCGGGCTGCAGGCTACTTAAACTCTGCTCCTTTCGGGAGTATCGCCACATTATTGAGTGGAGCTTTAAAATCCTGAGTGTTACCGTCAATCCATTAGAGAAGGGCACAGTAAAGGTAAGTTTATGTTGGGAATTCTTTACTTCCTATTGAAAAAGCATAGTCAGTTTTGTTCTGAATCAAAGGAAAAGCAGGGAGATTTTGCACACAAGAAGTTTCAAGGCACTTTGTGTTTGGATTTGCTTACAGCTTGCTTACTTTCATTGGATTACCTTTATCCCCTATGTCTGAGTGTGTGTGAGGGTGTAACTACAGAGAGACCTACATGCACGTGATCCTGGGTCCTTCTGCCCATGTGTGCCTGTTTTGTGCACACAGGCAGAGGAAGGTAGACTGCTGAACTCCAGTTCAAAGGACACAATTTCTTATTAGTGATGAAAATTCACCAGCTCTTACCATAGGCTGCAGTAAGCTCATCATTGCTTGAAGAGTGCACTGAGATCAAGTGACTTTGGAAGCTTTGCCGCATGTTGTAGGGCTTGGTTGGCCTGAAGCACTGAAGGACAGGTGTTATACAGGAGCATCAGACTGAAATGCTGTATGACACCCTTTGCTGCTTGCAGGCTAGCAGGCTGCAATGCAGTCACGCCCTCTCCTTTATGTAGGAAAGGCAAAAAAGAAGAGTGGCTTTTCTCACAGCTTCTCGAGACCTCCTTCATTGGAGTCGTTATGTGAGTGTTTCTACCCCAGACCTAGCCCAGTTCAAACAGGACCATATGGATCAGAGGAATATTTGGAATGACAAGTAGTCAGTTGCTGAGCAGCTCTCTCTTCTTCCTATCTTTCCCCCCTGCCCTGTTAAGAGCTTGGGAGTCTCAGCAGGGTCCCTCTCCCACCATTTGCCCCTCTGCTAGCAACACTATCAACGCTGCAATCCAGCCTTAGAGAAAGGCCTTTAAAAATAACGGCTGCAGACAGGCCCTGGTACAGGGGTACCCACACTGGGTGCATATGAAACTGGGCCAGCCTTGCCCCTGGGTGGGAGTGAGCTCTGCAGCAGGAGTGTGCTGGAGGGGGATGTCTCCTGTGGGATGGAGACCCAATTCGTGGTTTTCGGAGCAGCAGCTGGGCCTGACCGTGGCAAGCTTTGGGATAGCTGGGAGAGGGATAGGGCAGAGGTGGCTTTGCAGCACTACTCAGCATCCCTGCCCCTTGGGGATGGCTGGCCCTAATAACCGGGGAGGTTATTCCAGGTATGGGGGGGGTCTGCTTTCTTGTCCCTCCCCTGCCTATCAGGCTACCATTTAGATGTTAGCAGTCTACCTGTTACACTCCCATGGACTCACTTCGGCTTGCACGGGTACACCAGCCTTCACAACAGATGTAACATATGAGACCAAACAGGGAAGGTCACATCCTCCCTGAGAAATCCTGGGCAGCTGCCTGGAATGGCACTGTGCCAGCTCTTACAGGCCCCAGTAAGTACTTTGTCTTCTTCTGGGTGAAATGCTTCTTCAGTAGGTGTCTTGCCTCAAGTAGGGAAGGCAGTCAGTGTGCCTCCACCCCTCTAACGTGGGTCACGGGGGCCCACGCTCACTGGCCTTCCCACTGACTGAAAGTGACCTGAGTGAGGTCTCTGAGCATACCGAACCACTCAGAGATGGGGATTCTCAGCTCATCTAAAATAGGTGCTGCACTTTCAAGCGTCAGGTATTATTAGCTAATTGTCATAAGGTGGATAACAGAAACCAATGTAGATGCTTTAGTACAAATATTTGAATAAAATAAGTATCATGTTGTCTTTAATATCCATAACTTGCAAGGATGGCTGAAATGAGAAACTTCACTTGGGCGGTGGAAGATATTTTCAAGGAAATCTTTCTCACTTACATGAATGGCTGGAGGAAAAACATGACGGAGGCAGCAGATAAATTGCAAGCCAAGGTTGATGCTGAAAACTTTGACTATGTTATTCTTTATTTGATGGTGATGATTGGGATGTTCTCCTTCATTATTGTGGCAATTTTGGTGAGTACTGTGAAATCAAAAAGGCGAGAGCACTCCAATGACCCCTATCATCAGTACATTGTTGAGGACTGGGGTGAAAAGTATAAAAGCCAGGTTCTGAATCGAGAAGACCTCAAGTGTGTGATCCATGAAAATTTGGGTGCAAAGGACAAAACAAGCCCTGAATCACCTTGACTTTTTGGAAACACCAGCAATAAGGAAATCATAAAACCGTGTGCAGAGAACTCACTGGAATGACAAATAGCTGTGAAACTGTTCATGGAGTTAACACACAGGTCAATGTGGAACAGAGTGCTGAAGAAATCAACATTACTGTTTCCCATGAAGACTTTGGCACAGCTGCTTGGGGAACACACGAGGAAAAGGCATGATTGTGCTTTGCTTTGATATTCTGTTCTTCAGGAAAATAAAGCCAAGACAATGAATAAATTTACTTTTTAAGCTTTTCTTTTTTTTTTTTTTTTTAAATCCAGAAGCAGATCTGGCTGTTCCCACCTCAGAATAACTGTGAATTAGCGGTCAAAAGTGCTGATTTAGATCCAACTGTATGACTTAAACCCATCTTAAAAATAACTTGAAAATGTACAATAAAATATGAAAATCTCCATCTATTGACTAAACAATGTGTTAGGGTATGAATCACAGGAGGTAACCTATACCTACACATATTCATTCCAAACTATTTTTTAAATGATCTGGCTCCCATTTTGATTTCATTATTCGTTGGCAGCAATGACTGAGTCACAGCCTCCTGACAAGTCCTGTTTTGTAGCAGAACTACTAAACTAGAATTCTCATCTAGGAACATGTCTTAGTCATCTAGGGCAGCTTCCAGAGGTTCATCATCTGTCCTGAAAGCCACAGGTGGCCAAGCTGTGTCTTCTGCTGCTCCTTAGTTCTCCAGAGCAATCTGCCTACCTGGGATTCAAACTGGGTGGTGGAGACACTGGTTACATCCCATCAGCCAGAGCTCAGTGTAAACTACCCAAATTCTGCCTTCTGGCTTTCAGGGGACAATTTCCATACCCACTGATCAAGGTTGTCCCATTGCCATGCTCCTGAAGGGACTCCCATGTTGGGTACTGTTTTCCACTGGCTGGAAAATGGGTTTTCAAGAGTCGTTCTTCTCCTCTGCTGCTGAAATATCACAACTCAGGCTCTCAGGGAGTAATTAGAAGCACAACTGATGACATTTCTAGTATTAAAACGTGTTTCACTTCTTAAGACTCTGTCTTACGTTTATCTCCTGTTCACGTTGCCAGACTTAAATGGCTTAAGCGAGCATTCCCCGTGCTGGCTGGCTACCGTCTGGGCTCGCTGTTTGTTTTCACACAGTTCTGGCTTGAAACATTTCATCCATGTCTGGCGCTGCATTGCCGACAAGGTGATTTTGCTACTGCTAAAAGGAAATTAAAAAGGGCTTCTTTTGTCGGGAAGCGTGGGCTTCTTTCGGCGCCCGACCCTTCCGGCCTGGTACGGCCACCGGTGCCCG